>NW_026706746.1:0-78710 GCF_029867415.1 Vicia villosa | reverse complement strand
CCATTTTTGGTTTAATTTTATCCTATTTTAAGATTAAATGAAAATGGAAAATGGAAGGATAATGGATAGCTTAGTTTCTAAGCATGAGTCATCCAAGAATCTTTAATTTTCTGCAGAAGATTGAGGTACAAGGCAAGAGCATTGAAGAGAAGCAAGACTTGGTCAACAATTCAAAGGTTTTAATATAAAAAAATCAAGAATTCAACAAAGGCAACCAAAGGCTTCTTGGCTTCAATTCTAAGCACAAGATAGCTTATAAATAGCTTAGAGTACTTCACAAATAAAAAAACCACGAATTCAGAAGAGAATCTATGCTTGTAACCATACTTGTAATCACTTAAATTTTTCAAAGAAATTCCAAATTCGAATTTTGAATTCAAGTCAGTTTCAATACAACTAAATATTCAAACACCTTCCTCAAGTATCACTGAAACTATTCCAATCATTTCCCAGCCTTGAAACCCACTGAACTAAGCACTACAGGTCACGATTTATTCAAAATAAAACCAACTCGTATCTGATCATTCAGGCATGTTTAACAAGATGTAGACATATATTTGAACTTAGCTTAATGTCCTGATCATTTCTGGACATTTAATTAAAGTTTGGGAGCTTGTACACGAAACTACCATTTTAGGGTTTCTTAGTTCAAATTTAGGGTTTTTCGTTAGAACCAAAAATAGGACAAATTAAGGGCATGGTTGAATTCAGTAGATTGAGACGAATCGAATGGGCATGTCGCGCCAAATTTATATTCATGTTTGACCCTATTCGCTATTTTGCAGGTTTAGAAGGTACCTATTACAACGCTTTTATTACAAAAACGTTATTAAAGGTGCTGGCTGGAGGTTGAAGACGATGAGGTGTCCTTACCTCATTGGATAGAACGCGCGCGCCAGTGTTTTTGAATTCTGGGTTCCCATGTGCGCTTTCCATGTGACCTCAATATCTGGGCCGTCTGATCTCATTAAACTCTCAATCCAACGCATCAAAACACTCATCCTTACCATGGTCCTCATTTAAATACCACACCTGATCATTCATCTTTTTATTTTCTATTTTATTTTAATTTCTTTGTTAAATTAATTAAAAATAGTTTTAAAAATCCAAAAAATACACAAAAAATATTTTTAAGTTTCTAAAATAATATTTTATTTTCTGATATAAAAATATTTTGTTTTCTTCATAATTTGAATATTTTGTGTAATTAATTAGATAATATGCATATATTTATCTTTTAATTATTTTCACCCAATCAAAAATCATAAAAAAATTTGTTCTTTATATTAAATATTGTTTATATATTATAAACTAATTTTGTACCTATTTTAAATAATTTTCTCTTTAAGTTTTAACTATTTGTGTAATTATTTATATAATTATGTGTTAATTAACTTAATAAATTTCAAATCAATTTCAAAAATCCCAAAAAAATTAGTTTTGTTTTAAAATTAATTAACAAGCATTTTGAACATATTTTGAACTTAATTTTTAGGTTTGAATTTTCATCTTTTTTTCCTCATTTTAATTTAATTAATCATGCATTAATTATAATTAAAAACAATCATAAAAAACCAAAAACACTTCTTTTATTTTCTTGCAATTTAAATTCCTAGATAAATGTATAGGTTGTCAAATTCATGTAAATAGCGTAGTTTACATTTCCTGCACAATCGATGTAATAGCGTAGATTTACTTTCCGCATTTTACATTTCCGCATTTTAAATTCCAGCACATATAAACTGCGTGTATGCCAAAGATAAAATTGAATCGTTAGATCACTAACTTCAAAGATAAAATATTTGAATCCAAACACAATCACACTTGCACCTCTTAGGGTAATCCCTTTCTCATTCTTTTCAAAATCAAAATCAAATTCTATTATTTCAAACGCAAAATCGAACTTTTGTTTATATCCGGTGAAAGGATAGATTTTTAAAGGAAATAGGATAAAGACCTTATAACTCAGGGTAGACCTCCTAATTTGCTTGCTCAAATCAAAACAAACAAATCTCTCATATATCATTGTTTTCAAAATAAAACTTTCAAAAAAAGACAATACTTTGTATATATCCAAACGAGGATCATTACGAAGTTAACGTTCTTTTTTCAAAAAACATCTTTTGAAAGATAAAAACACTTTGTATACATCCGCACAAGGATCATTACAAAGTCAATTTACAAAGGTATTTGGAACCACATACGAGCATTTCAAGGCAATCGAAAAGTAATTGAAAACAAGTGAGCTAAGAAAATTAAAGAGCCCATGGATAACCATGGATACAAAGGGTGCTAACACCTTCCCTTTGTATAACCTACCCCCTTACCCAGAATTTCTTAAAGGTCTTTTTTCTGTTTCTTTTATAAACCTTTCCTTAATTGGATAAAATAAAAGGTCGGTAGCGACTCTCTGATTTTCAAACACAAAAGCAGAAACAAAAAGAGTCAGTTCGCGTATCTCTCCACGAGAGGTATGGCAAAAAACCGAGCGCACGACAGAACTGGCGACTCTGCTGGGGATACTTTCTAAAAACAAAATGTTTTCAAAAGGGGTTACCTTTAGAGAATAGATCATTCCGATGTTTTCAATTGTTTGACTTGATTGCTCTATTTTTCAAAAGGTTGTTTGGGTATTTTGCTTGTGTGAAAGATTCTAACCTGAATCTCGAGATACCTTAAGTATGTGACAATAGACCAAGGAAACTGTACGACATGTACCGATACGGTTGATCTGGTAGTCACCGTTAGTGCGATACTTTGGTTTATACTGATGTCCCTTGAAAACGATCAAGGAGTATATTAGGCTTCCGAAATGTCATTAAACACTAATTTATCTTAGAACCTTTTAGTTGAACTTGACTTGTGGCCTATTAAGTGGCTAGCTTTGAAGTTGATCGAAGTTAGTTATCCTCGAGGAATATTTTGATCGGCCGTCCGAGCGCCGTATTGAGATGTTACCTCCAAGGATCATAGAACCCGAATACTATTCTAGGATAGGTTTTAACCAACTCAACTTCAGTGGGGAGGGTATCACCTATCAGCTTCATGCAAGCCTTTAAACTTAAGGCTATTGTTTGATTTGTTTTTGTGTGCCACATGTTTGACATCATAACATCATAAGCATCATAAGCATATCATTTTCTCACTAATCATTTCAAGGAACAAAGAGTTTACCTTTGTTTTGTTATTGCAGGTAATGGCTCCCGCCACCAGAGATTACATCCGAATCAACATCTCAACGGTGCCATCTGAACTGAAAAACTTAGTATCAGAATTCCCCAGGAATGTTCAATTCACCGAAAAGCACGGTCACCTACTCCATTTGGTTACCTCAAAATTTGAAGAAGACATGATACGGGTCCTGTTCCAGTTATTTGATCCCGAACATCATTGCTTCACCTTTTCTGATTACCAGTTAGTACCCACCTTGGAAGAGTTCTCTGAACTAATTGGATTACCTGTTCGAAATCAATTACCTTTCACTGGTTTAGAAAGGATTCCAAAACCTGAAACCATTGCTGCTGCCTTACATTTGCAAAAGTCAGAAATCGAGTCCAATTGGGAAACAAAGAGCGGAGTTAAGGGTTTGCTTGCTAAGTTCTTAATGGAAAAGGCTCGATTACTACTAGAAAACAAAAGTTACCCAGCTTTTGAGGAGGTTGTGGCTCTTTTGATCTATGGGTTGGTTTTATTCCCTAATCCCGACCAGTTCATAAGTGTACACATTATCAATCTTTTCCTAACCCGTAACCCGGTACCAACATTGCTGGGAGACATTCTACATTCTCTACACACTCGTACCATGAAGAAACGAGGAACTCTTATGTGCTGTATACCACTACTGGCTAGGTGGTTTACACTTCATCTTCCCCGATCAGTGTTGAGAAATGAACAAAGAATGCAATGGTCTCGCAGGATTATGTCTTTGTCTCATTCATATATCCGGTGGAACAACTTCTTTCAAAGAGACATTACTATCATTGATCATTGTGGAGAGTACCCTAATGTGCCACTACTTGGCATCAAAGGGGGCATCACTTACAATCCCTCTTTAGCTTTACGCCAATTCGGATATGCACGGAGCAACGGTCCTCATGACATGATTATCCGTGGCATTGTGTTTGATTACGAGGATGATTCCCACAGATATCGACGAAGGTTCATACATGCGTGGGGAAGTGTCTATAGAATAGAAAGCAAAACTTTGGGACAATGGAATTCTATTCCTATGGAACCTTACCTCAGATGGGTTCGGGCTCATGCTCAGAAACTCATCATGCCATATCCCGCTATTCTACCTGTGACTATTGAGCCGGAAGTCGAAGGAGATGAACCTCAAGTTATTCTACATCCGGATATGCCAACTGACCTGGAAGAGTTGCAGAAATCTTGGGTTCAACTAAAAGAGGAAAGAGATACCTTCAAAGCACACTGTCAAGACTATGAGAGAAGATTATTGAAGCTCACCAGACAACTCCAAGAAGAACAGTAGATCAACACATTCCTGGGTGCAAAGAGAAAGCGTCCATGGGAGACCTGAGGGATCCTTCACTTTATTTATTTCTGTTTTGTAAGCCCGAATGAGGCAAAAAAAAAAGGAGAAAAAAAAGGAGAAGAAATAATAATAATTGTTTGACTAACAAATGTTTGTTTTTCTTTTGTTTTAACAAATCTAAACTCTAAGATCCTTGAAAACATTGCATATACATTTCATTCATTGCATATACATTTCATTCATTGCATATACATTGCATTCATACACATTGCATAACAGGTTCACATGACGGATTTCTCATCTCCTCGCTGTTTATTTCAGTCAGAAGAGATGGAATCTGAAACAAGCATCAAGAATCTCGAAGCACAGAACGCCCAAGTTCAAGTGGCAATTCTGGAACTGGCAAAGGGGCAACAAGAATTGAAAGCCCTGATGATCAAAAAGAAAAAGAGGCCCAAAGGATCTGTAGGCTTGACCCAACTGAAAAGAAAGATCAAAATCCCAGCCAAAAAGTTCAAAAAGCCACCGATCCCTGAAATAGTCGGTGATGGTGAACAAGGAGACAATCACAGCAACCAGGGTTCTGCCAAACCCTCTCTCTCTTCTAATGAAGAAGATTATCATTCTGGAGACGAACAGGATGATGACAAGTATCAGCAGTTGGAAGAACGCATGAAAGCTATGGAGATACAAAAAATACCTGGCTTAGATTTCAATAATCTGGGACTCATCTCAGATGTTATTATCCCTCCAAAGTTCAAAGTTCCTATCTTTGCGAAGTATGATGGAGTTTCTGGCCCAAAACTACATCTGAGGTCCTATGTAAGGAAGATACAACCTCACACAACAGATAAAAAATTGTGGATTCACTTCTTCCAAGAAAGTCTGTCGGGTACACAACTCGAATGGTACTACCAGCTGGAAAGTACCAAAGTTCATACCTGGGAAGATTTAGCTGCTGCTTTTTACAAACAATATCAATACAATGCTGATCTTGCACCAACCCGTACTCAACTAAGGGGCATGTCCATGGCACCAAAAGAAAGTTTCAAAGGATATGCACAAAAGTGGAGAGATATGGCTGGAAGGGTTCAACCACCCTTATCTGATCGCGAGCTGGTCGACATGTTCATGGGCACTTTAACTGGCCCTTTCTATAGTCATTTGCTAGGAAGCTCATCATCAGGTTTCACTGACCTGATATTGACTAGGGAACGTGTCGAAAGCGGCATTCAAAATGGAAAAATTCAAATAGGCTCTTCCTCTGGTACTACAAAAAGGCCCATCAGTGGGAGAAACGAGGTCAATACAATGCACAGTCTGAAAGGTCGCAAAAGTGAGCAGCACCAATCTGTGGGGGCAGTTCTGATCTCCGCATCTGCACCTCAAAAAGATCAACAGCCAAAATACACGCGTCGACCAGATGCGCCAAGAAGAAATTTCACCAGAATCAATATGCCAATCTCTCAGGCATTGCAGCATTTGCTAAAAGCAGATCTGATCACATTAAAAGATCCTCCAAAGAATGTCAACACTTCCTCTCCGAGTTATCGCCCCGATGCAACGTGTGCGTATCACTCAGACTGTCCAGGACATGACGCAGATCACTGTTGGGCCCTGAAAAATAAAATACAAGACATGATAGATGCTGGGGAAATTGAGTTCGATCCTCCAGAAACTCCAAATGTCATCACGGCACCCATGCCAAAGCATGACAAAACTGTCAACGCTATCCTAGACACTGTTTACATTTATGATGTGACCGAATTGTCAACTCCGCTCCTTGAAGTCAAAGGAAAGCTAATCCGAGCTGGTTACTTTCCAGGTTGTGACCCTGATTGCTTTTATTGCACATGCCTACTCAATGGTTGTGAAAATCTGAGAATGGGAATTCAAAAATGGATGGATCGCGGTATCATTATGTTTGAGAGGCTCCCTTCTATGGACGTTTTATGCGAAGTCTTTGCAAACGGGATGAGAATAGAGGATGTCTCAGTGATCTCCAGCTTACCATTCAAAATCTCTGCCAAGGATCCTTTCAAAATTTCCGCTACACTCAAGGTGGCATCAGTAATCATTGCTAGTCCAACTCCATTTCCATACTCCTCAGACAAATCTGTCCCGTGGGGTTACGACACTAATGTTTATGTCCATGGAGTTAAACAGGATACCTTGACCAAAGAGGCCCTGAATTTTACTGCTCCAACTGTGGATAATATTGTGGGTACCAGCAAGATCACGAGAAGTGGAAGGATCTTTTCACCAGAAATTTCTCCAAATGTTGCTACCGGTCCAGTCCAGGTCCCAGTTCCTAATCAAGATATCGACGCTCGAGGCAAAAAGCCATAAATTGAGCCAGTTCAAATACCGGTGGAGGTCACTGTTGAAGATCCATCGAAGCAAGAAATGGAGAAAATATTGAAAATCATCTGCAAGAGTGATTACAATATTGTCGAACAACTGGGGCACACTGCTTCAAAAATCTCAATGTTGTCTCTGTTAAAGTATTCAGAAGCTCATGCCAAAGCTCTGATGAAGTTCCTGAAAGCTGCGCATGTGCCTCAAGAGATTTCAGTCGATCAATTTGAAAATTGTGTTGCCAATCTAACAGTGACCAATGGCCTCGGTTTCTCTGATGTTAATCTAACCCCTGCTGGAAAGAATCACAATAAAGCCCTACATATCTCCATTGAATGTAATGGCACCACTCTATCTCATGTGCTGGTAGATAACGGTTCTTCTTTGAACGTGTTACCAAAAACAGTACTGGAAAAGCTTGACTTCGAAGGAGTTGTGTTACAACCAAGCGATGTTGTGGTAAGAGCCTTCGATGGGTCAACAAGAACAGTGTACAGAAAGGTGAATCTCCCAATCAGAGTGGGCTCTCAGATCTTTGATTCTACCTTTTACGTAATGGAAATTCACCCAGCATATTCCTGTTTACTAGGACGCCCTTGGATACATGGGGCAAATGTTGTAACTTCTACCCTGCATCAGAAGTTGAAATATCCAGTAAAAGGAAAGATTGTCACAGTTTATGGCGAAGAGGAATATGTGGTTAGTCACCTGAGTAATTCCAAGTATGTTGAGTTGGATGACGAATTCATCGAAACTCCCTGCCAATCTTTTGAGGTGGTCTCTCCAGATGTCTCTACTACCAAGCATATTTCTGCTACTCCAACTACAACTATGGCTTCTCTCAAAGATGCCAAAGTTGTGATCGAAAAAGGTGATTGCACAGTATGGGGATAGCTCCTCGATATACCTTACAAGTCCGACAACCTAGGCCTAGGCTATGATAGTGGAAATCAAAAGAATGATCAAAGTCCTTGTTCTGGAGGATTAATGTCACATGTCATCAGCCAAGGAGTAAACGCCATTGAAGACGATGAAGTGTTCTTGAACCATATCATTCAGCCATATCCAGATGAAATTCCACCCATTTTCATGGGAATGTGGGATACTTTGGGAGAACCAAGCAGCGGGTATAATTATCAATATACCGCACCTCAGAATTCTTTTATTGCTATGGAAGATATTACCCCAACTGGATGGGGTGATCAATTTGAAAATGACAAAAGTCTCACAAGTCCCAACACTCAGCAATATCAAAATCCACCTAAAGAAGTTTGGGATACGCTAGGAGAGCCAAGTGGCAAATATGACTTTATGGTGAAATATTCCGCTCCTCCGAGCTCACAAATCGCCATGGAAGACATTATCCCAACTGGATGGGATGAACATTATGATGACAATTTTACCCCTGAAAACACCAGGGAAACACCAAATAACAAGGGTTACTTCCTGTCACAGTACACTACTCAGCAGATTGCACAAGTCTCCCTCAAAGACATCATCCCGACTGGATGGGACGGCCTTATCGAGCATCTCGCTCAGCCAACAGAGATATCTCAGCCTGGGCTCTCGTATCCAGCAGAGTATATCACTTATCCCGAAAGATCACCGGCTTATTTCCCCACTAATGAAATCAATGCTGTGGAGGATGAAGAAGACAATTGCAACTGGAACAGCTGGATACTCCCTGCTCACAACAATGGATTGAACAATTGGAAAACTGAGGATATGATCTCCTTCGATCAGGAGTAAATGCAATTTCCTGTTTTCTTTGTGTATATTGTGCAAAGATAAAAATGGTTCATGTACTATCGAACCATGAGCTTGAAAGCCGTGTGCCTTGCCTGAAGCACACTGGTCCTTTTATAAGGGTTTATCATATCATGAGCATGTGCATTCAATAAAATCATGGGACGTTTGCATATTCAAATTTTGTGATCCTTTTTCTTTCTTTTCTTTTCAAATAGCTATGTTTTCTTACACACACTCACATAAATAAAATGCAGATTCACATTCACGTTGGATCCAGTCGATAACGATTCTGCTATTGCCCGTCACGACTTTGAAAATCCGATCTACCAAACTGAGGACGAAAGTGAGGAAGATTGTGAAGTACCAAGAGAACTTGCAAGGCTGCTAGAACAAGAAGAGAAGGCTATACAGCCTCATGAGGAACCAATTGAGGTTATCAATTTGGGCAGCAACGAAGAAAAGAAAGAAGTCAAAATAGGGGCTGATTTAGAAAACAGTGTCAAGCAGAGACTGATTCAAATGTTGCAAGACTACGTCGAGATATTCGCCTGGTCCTATGAAGATATGCCAGGCCTTGACACAGACATTGTGGTTCATCGCCTGCCAATCAAAGAGGGTAGCACTCCAGTCAAGCAGAAACTGCGGAGGAGTAGGCCTGATATGTCAAAAAAAGATCAAAGACGAGGTTAAAAAGCAACTCAATGCCGGCTTCCTGAAAGTTGTAATTTATCCTCCTTGGATAGCTAACATAGTGCCCGTACCTAAAAAAGACGGGAAAGTCAGAATGTGTGTAGACTACAGAGATCTGAACCGGGTAAGCCCCAAAGATGATTTCCCTTTACCTCACATCGATGTACTGGTTGATAATACCGCACAATGCAAGGTATTCTCCTTTATGGATGGATTCTCAGGGTACAATCAAATCAAGATGGCACCCGAAGACACGGAAAAAACAACCTTCACAACACCCTGGGGAACCTTTTGTTACAAAGTAATGCCCTTTGGTTTAAAGAACGCAGGAGCAGCCTATCAACGTGCAATGGTAGCTCTATTTCATGATATGATTCATCAGGAGATAGAGGTGTATGTCGATGATATGATTGCAAAGTCCAACACCGAAGAAGAACATCTGGGTCATCTACACAAGCTGTTTGACAGACTCAAGAAATACAGGTTGCGACTGAATCCAAATAAGTGTACCTTTGGAGTAAGATCCGGCAAACTCTTAGGTTTCATCGTCAGTAGCAAAGGTATTGAGGTTGATCCTGCCAAGGTCAAAGCCATTCAAGAAATGCCTATACCCCGTACCGAGAAACAAGTTAGAGGATTCTTGGGACGTCTGAATTACATCGCCCGATTTATTGCCCACATGACCACTACTTGTGTGCCGATCTTCAAACTGTTGAAGAAAGATCAAGTGGAAAGGTGGAATGACAAATGCCAGTTAGCCTTTGACAAAATCAAAGAGTATCTCCAAAAACCGCCAATCTTGTTACCACCTATGGAAGGAAGACCCCTAATAATGTACCTAACTGTGTTAGAAGATTCAATGGGGTGTGTACTGGGGCAACATGACGAGTCCGGCCAAAAGGAGCATGCAATCTACTATCTTAGCAAAAAGTTTACCGATTGCGAAACAAGATACTCACTACTCGAAAAAACTTGTTGTGCCTTAGCATGGGCGGCTCGCCGACTAAGACAGTATATGCTAAATCACACCACTTTCCTAATCTCCAAAATGGATCCTATCAAGTACGTGTTCGAAAAACCTGCTCTCTCTGGAAGAATAGCAAGATGGCAAATGATCTTAACAGAATATGACATTCAATACACTTCACAAAAAGCAATCAAAGGAAGTGTGGTAGCTGATCATCTGGCTCATCAGGCAGTGGATGATTATCAAGCATTGAACTTTGACTTCCCAGACGAGGACATTATGCTAGTCAATGACTACAAACAACCAGGACCAGAAAAAGGACTTGAGCCAGGATCCCGGTGGACTATGGTTTTTGACGGAGCTTCTAACGCACTTGGCAATGGCATCGGAGCTGTGATCATTTCTCCTTCAGGAGGTTATACACCATTCACTGCCAGATTATGCTTCAACTGCACTAACAATATAGCCGAGTACGAAGCATGTATTCTGGGTCTCAAAGCTGCAATCGATCTAAGAATCAAGTTCCTGAAGGTCTACGGAGACTCGACCTTGGTAATTTACCAAGTCAAAGGGGAATGGGACACGAAGCACCCGAATCTAATTCCTTACAAAGAATATGTGCTGAGTCTGATTCCTTATTTCGAAGAAATCACTTTTGAACACATCCCACGCGAGGAAAATCAACTAGCTGATGCCTTAGCTACCATGTCATCCATGTTCAAAGTCAGGTGGGACAATGAGGCGCCGATAATCACCATTTACAGACAAGATGAACCATCCTACTGCAATGAGATCAATGCCGAAGGAACGGGAGAAAAACCATGGTTCCATGAAGTAAAAAGATATCTCGAAACTCAGGAGTACCCTGAAGGGGCGTCCATCAATGACAGAAAGTTTCTAAGGAGGTTTGCCGCCAAATTCTTTCTAAGTAATGGAACCCTATACAAACGCAACCATGACTCAACTTTACTTCGTTGTGTAAACAAGAAGGAAGCAAAACGGATTATGGAAGACATACACGATGGTGCCTTTGGTACTCATTCAAGTGGACATACAATGGCTAAAAAGATCCTCAGTTCACTTGCCACCTGACTTAAGAAGTGACGCGATGGAAATTATGTAAATATTTGAAACTAAGTTAGTATGTGGAAGTTTTGTACTATGATATTGGTTTTGTTTTGCCATGTACGTGTATGCTTGTGGTTTCTGAATGCTTCTAGATATTTGTTATAGTTGTATTGTTAAGACATACTGTTATTATTTCGTCTAAGTTTAGTGGGATATCGACACCACCATTAAATTATTTTGAGTATTTTAATCTACTAAGATATGTTTCATAGTGATGAGTTTGAATTGAGTCTGCCAGTTTCTGTTAAGGGGGCTCTCTTTGTAAAATATTGGTCCTTTTTGGTAGTATGAGTTTATGTACTAGAAGAAAATGTCTTTAAATTGGATTAGAAAAATTTATTTAGTGATTAAGTTACTAACTAGTGTTGATTCTAGTTAATTGGAACGATTATACCAGATTGCTACTGTAGGGACGCTCTTGTTTTGAAATAGTTGTCCTCGGTTAATCTGAGTTTAGATTCCAATTGTCACTCTCTTTGTAAAATTTATTTATTTAGTGGTTGGTAAATTATCTACAATATTTATTTATTTTTTTAACAAGCTAAACAAATGTTAAAAGAGTTGTATAAATGTTTAAAGTCTTATAGTCCAATTTTTCCTCTGTATACCTTTGTCATTGGAACCAAGTAAGTATATGTTTAGTGTAAACTTAGCAGTGTCATAAGAATCATTATTTTCTTCTACATTCCAATAACAATTAAATCCTTATTTTGGTGGAGGACTGCCCAAGATGCGAGTCAAGTAGAACAAATGTGTGCTCTGTTGAAAAATGCTATTTGTGATAAAATGAAGGGATAATAGACATTTACCCCTGTCATATAGGCAAGATTCGGGTTACCCACTTATTAATTTTTATTTTTGGATTACCCCCTTGAAATATGAAAAGTTCTATGATTTACCCCCCTAGGACCCCCTTGTAAAGTTGTTTTTTTTATTTACCCCCCTGGTTTTTCATTGTTTTTTACACGCTTAGGGGGGTACCCTAAAAATACAGGGGGGTAATTCAAAAAAAAAATTAATAGGGGATAACCCGAATCTCGCCTATATTGCAGAGGGGTAAATGTCTATTATCCCTAAAATGAAACTAAGAAGGAAAATTGGTTACCTCCCCTCACACCAAATAAAACTGAAACAAAACAATTAAGGTTATCTTGGCATGACAAAAGTTAGATATAATAATGATTTATTCATTGGTTTAATATCATGTGATTAGTCAATACTAGTATGACATGCCATATTATTTGAAGCCTTTTCTTCCTGTTATGTTATCCATGCATGGGTACAAATTTGGCATGTTATATTATTTGAAGCCTTAGTCTTTGAAAATTATAAAAGCATTGTGAAACTCATGAGTGCGCCTTTACCAAATTGCAGGGTCCTCTTTCATCGACATTTCCCGTTCAGAACCAGAGCACTCAAGTGACTGCAAAGGCACTGAAGAATCATCTTGAACGGACTAAAAATCTTCCATTTGTGAAGTGAATTTTAGATTTTCATCTTCTTCTCATACTTTCAAGGGGTTTGTACGTGAATACTGATGTTCCTGCATTGACAGAATGTGTACTGACATATAGTGTTGTAGTAGAAGGTTACCAGATCCTTATTGATTCAATGGTTAATGTTGCTTAGTGCTTTATACAGGTGCTCAGGGCTCATGTAGGAGTAGGACTATAACAAAAAAAACAATACGGAGGGCACTAAACCTTGGAGTGAATGTCAAAATGATTACATGTTTGTTGCATATGATAACATGCTCCTTTGACTTGCTTATATCATTGTTATAACTTACCAAAAGAATGCATGTGATCCATGTGTATTTAATATATCAATTTGTGCATGCGTGTTTCCAAAATTCCCTTTTGCGTATGAAGGTGTGCACTTTAATATAGTAATCATGTATCATGTGGCTCTTTACTTATATTAAATGTTTTATATATTTGGCCAGAGCACAAGTATGAGACTTTGAAATGCTTGCAAGTTAGGAAACACATTTGCGGAATGACCGATGATGGAGTGAATGATGCATCTGCTCTCAAGAAGGTAGACATTTGTAAAGTGGTTACAGTTGCTACTGATGCTGCTCGAAGTACATTTGATATTGTTTTAACTGGACATGGCCTAAGTGTTATTATCAGTGTTGTTTTGACTAGCCGAGATATCTTTCAGAGAATGAAAAATTATACAATAAGCAGCTGATTTTTTATTCCAGTACTCTTCGCACCTGCACAGCTAAAAATCTTGACTAATATGTTTCCTCTTTCATGTAGATTTATGAAGTCTCAGTTACAATTCATATTGTGGTAAATGGATTATTTACCAAATATGGGATATAATTTCTATTTCTGTTTATCACAATTATTAGACGTATCTAATATTTTTGTTATTTGCAATGTGTTTGACATGCTTACAGCTTGAAGATGATGAATATTCTCAAAATATTCATTTTGGAAGCAATAACATTATAGAGAATATAATTTTTTGGGATGCTCAACTTCAACTTTTGCTGGTAATTTAGTAATTTGTGATCTACATGTATTATTTGTGAGATCTAGAAATTTGAATTATGATGAAACATATTAAATTATTTTGGTTTTGATTTTATGTAGACGAATGTATATAAAATAAGTGCAATAGAATTAAGCATGAGGAATGCAACAGAATAAGCGATTGATGATATAGATATATCAGAAATAGAGTGCGGATGTAGTAAACAGGTCAAGGTTTCATCAGCATGGATATATATATATATATATATATATATATATATATATATATATATATATATATATATATATATATATATATATATATATATATATATATAAACAAATGTTGAATAGGTTGGACTATATATGCATATATATGCCGACTTATAAGGCTTCTTAAGTAATATGAATTAATTGAAAACTTTAATGAGAAAGAGACTTTTGAATAGACTTTCAGGCCAGACCAAACTTAAAAAGGCCAAACCAGACAGAAAAAGATAGTCTATAATAGGCTATAGGTCAGCCTCAGATTTTTTAAGTTTATCATAAGTCAAACTCAAGCCTTCTAAAATCTAGTCTAGTCTAACCTAACTTATTTCTACCCTTAATTACTAGACAATGCCTTAGACTTCTTACTAAAATTTGTCATAAAAGCTAGTGTGTTCTCATTTTTCATAAATAAAAATCACAACATGCTTACTTAGGCTCGTTTCTTTATGATTTATAAAAAAAACTCTTTTATATATTTTGGACGAAAATAATATTTTTTATAGCAACTTGTTCTTTATATTAAAAATAAGAGTAATAAAGTAAATTTAATAGGTGAGAGGGAAAAGGGTGCATGTAGGGTGCTATTATATATGATACACTTTTTCTATATATATATATATGATACACTTTTTCTACTAAAATATGTATCAATAAAATTTTATTAGGTATTAGCTTAGGTGTATGTATTTTTCAAAAGCAACAGGAGCCGTATTATTAATTTAACAAGTGTGATAAAAAAATCTAACTTGTTAGATTGGTTAAGTATATCTGATTTAAGAACGATTTCTTAGGTCGGGTAAATATGACATCAATGCTTTCTAAAACTCAGACTTATTAAGTCGGACACCATTTTACAGACCCAATAACCATTTCTTAAGTCAGGTCCAAATCCGACTTAAGAGGTCAAAACTTCTTATGTCAACAATTCTTAGGTCAGGCTCGGAACCAACTTAACGAATTGTTTTTAACCGACTTAACAAGTGTTTTTTTCTAATATATATATATATATATATATATATATATATATATATATATATATATATATATATATATATATATATATATATATGTCATCATTTATACTCTTAAAAATGAACATAATATCTGCCTTTAGACATATATTATTGAAATGAATTTTATCCTTCAACACTATAATACAAGATGCAATTAACTTGACATGATTTTCAGTCAACCTCGTCAAATATGATTCTTTGATACTTTTTATTGAATTTAATCGTATAGGAATTAATTGTACAAGGCATGCTCTATCCATTATATCATTATACTTTTGGTGCAAAAATAGAATAAACAAAAAAGCATACGTATTACATGACCTACGACATGTTAGATATGAGAGAAATAGAGCTTTTATCAACAACAACACGCTTTAAACAACATATAACATAGCTCAAGAAAACAAAATCATCAATGACATAGAACTTTTATCAACAACAACATATAAAAAAAATCATCAAAAATATCACATCTCATAACATAAAAGGCGAAAACGTCTACGTATACGTACCTGAAATGTGAAGAGGAAGTGAAAGAAAAGATTTTTGTGTAACACTTTTCCTTGATATAATAAAAATAAAATGAAAAAAAAACAAAATGACTTAACCAAAAGATTTTATAATTTTAAAAGAAAGACACATTTTTATTTATATTTTGATTATGAATATAATTTTTTCCATATATAAAAAAATTTGAATCAAAAGTATATTCTCTCCCGTATTTAAATATTATTTGTTGTTTTGATTAAAATTTTTGTATCAATAGAAAACTTATTCCCCTTTAAAAAAAAAAACTATTATGCTTCACTCCCCTTTAAAAAAAATATTATGATTCACTCGTTTATTTAAAAAATATGAAATTAGTTTATAAGAAACATATATTTTTCTGGTATTTAATATTTAAATTAAATTTAATTTTGAAAATATTTTAAATTAATTTATAAGAAAATATACTTTTCTCATATTTAAATATATTTTAAATTAATTTATAAAAAACATATATTTTTTCATATTAAATATTTAAATTAATATTTAATTGTGTAAATATCATTTTAATTGTATAAATTTTAATTGGTAATATAAACTATAACATAAACGCGTTAATTATAGCTCAATTAATTCTCATACGTTTTCTTAAATAATATTGTATCTTAAATTTTAAAAGAAATTTCAAATTAAAAATATTAGTAACATCAATAATTTGAAACCCGCTAGGTACAAATTACTTATTAAAAAAAAATCAATAATTTGAAAAAAACTATATAATTTTTCTCGTGTTTGAATTTATAAATTATTTTAAATATGTTTACTTTTATTTTTTTGATTGCACAAATAATGTAATAGTTATTGTACCATTGTACAAACCATACAAAATAATACTAACATTACACCATAAATTTAAAAATTAATACCAATTATTATACTTTAATGATTTTTTTTACCATTTTTTTTTACCATTTTTTTTTTGGTATAAACCGGGGTATCCTCTGCGCGCAACTGCAGACATTTTTTTTTTTTGGTATAAACCGGGGTATCCTCTGCGCGCAACTGCAGACATTTTTTTTTTTTGGTATAAACCGGGGTATCCTCTGCGCGCAACTGCAGAGACTAATCCCTCGAGCCGGGTAGGACCATATAGGCGGTAAAGCTCTCCCTCAAGAGATAGCTCTCCCTCAAGAGATTTAAAACTGCTGCGTACCCAGGGTCGGGATCGAACCCAAGACCTCTGGTTAAGCTGGAAGAGATCCTTGCCATCTCACCCAAGTTCTCTTCGGTATTTAATACTGTTAAGATAGTTATAAAAATATTTGAATGATATGCAAAAATGTGATTTATTTAATTAAACAAATTTTAATTTTAATTTATTTTTGAAATTATATTTAATTATGTTATATAAATTATTCAATATTTTTAACAAGAAAAGTTACTATAAATAAAATGGTATGGAATAGAAAGAAGTCGGAAATGAATATACTATAGCATATGATGCAGTTATTTTTAATTACTTACATCTTTTCTTTCATATGGGAGTTTTTTTTTTATCTAATAACGCAACCATTATTTTAAAGTATACAATATCTTAAATTAATCATTATTTTAAAAACCATACACTAATTTTTAGTTGGTGTATGACTATTTTATTTGTTAGTGTGAAATGTAATAAATAGTTGTGTGTTAAAGTTATCTCAAAAACCTACTTTTTAAACAAATTATATCTTCAATTAGCATTTATGTCAATTTTTAACAAATTGACATATTATTATTTTTTACAACATCTTCTTTCTTTTACTTAATAATTTTAAAAAAATATTATCATATAATTTTAATATTATTTAATTTATAATAATATCCAATATTTTCATATTATCATAAATTTTCCCATATAAAATTTATCAAATATTTTCAAATATCAAATATTTATTAAAATTAATCATATTATCAAATATTTTTATATTATCAAAAATTTATGTATAAAAATTTTTATATAACTTTTTTCTTCATATTATCATTGTTTTCATTTAACATCATTTATTTTAGATAATAATATCAAATATATATGGCATCTTTATTAATAGTAAAAATATTTTAAATAAAATATTAAATATATTTTTGATCCAATAAAATAATATTTTTAATTAATATTATTAGGAACAAATATTAATTAGTTTTTATTAGTCTTTTCTTTTCCACTAATGTAGGGCAATTCTAGTAATCTAATTACACTTACTGTTAAAACTTTTATATTATCTTATAATTTTAATATTACTTAATTTATAATGATATCCAATATTTTTATATTATCATAAATTTTTATTTTCAAATATCAAATATTTTTCATATTATCAATATTTTCATGATTTTAAATATTTTCATATTATCATAAATTTGATGTAAAAAAATTATATAATTTTTTTCATATTATTATAAATTTCATTTAACATTATTAATAGTAAAAGATTTTAAAGTAAATATTAAATATTTTTTAATCCAATAAAATTATTATTAGAAACAAATATTAATTAATTTTTATTGGTCTTTTCTATTCCACTAACGCAGAGTAATTCAAGTTACCGTGAAAATTGTAATATATATATATATATATATATATATATATATATATATATATATATATATATATATATATATATATATATATATATATATATATATATATATAGGGGACGACTCAAGTGAGAACACTTGGTTATTATGAGAAATGAGAACAATGAATCACGACCATTAAATTTTGATTTTGTTGATTTTAATGGACTAGATTGGTTTATCTTTCTATGATCCTTAATATTTATTTTAAATCAACATAGAGAGAAACCAATCTAGTCCATTAAAATCAACAAAATCAAAATTTAATGGTCGTGATTCATTGTTCTCATTTCTCATAATAACCAAGTGTTCTCACTTGAGTCGTCCCCTATATATATATATATATATATATATATATATATATATATATATATATATATATATATATATATATATATATATATATATATATATATATATATATATATATATATATATATATATATATACGCATTTGGATTCTCTTCAGTTTTTATGGTTCCACCATCTCTCATATTTTAATTTAATGGTTCATAGATCCACACTATAAAGTAATGATTCATAAAAGACAAATAAATCAAGTGAATTAATGGTTAAGGTTTTGAGCATGATGGAAGTATGAGAGAAAGGGGAGGAGAGGATTCATATCCCTGCAATTAATCTTCTCTCTCCTATTCTTTTTCATCTGCCACGTCTTCTGCCATATATCCCCAGCTGTCAACTCTCAGTCATTCTCTTAGATTTTCTTTTTCCCTTCATTCTTTCACTCTCATCATATTTCTCTCAACTCACCCAAACCCCATTTTCTATCTCCTTATTACTTAGAAAATGCAATACTCCTTCAAAAACACATTAAACAAATATTCATCTGACCTTCAATCAAAAATCCAAAGAAACCAAAAAATTCACCAAAAACACATAAACCTTCTTACCAAATCATGATCCTAATGTGACAAAAACTTCCTCTTTTCTCTTTTCTACTCTCTTATTCTTTTTTTTTCCCTTCAATTTTGTGTTTTTGATGTTGGTGATTATAATGTTTGGTAAAGGGTGAAACTAAGTGATGAAATGATGTTGATGAAGAAGAGATTGTTGTGTATGATGTTGTTTGGTTGTTAGTGGTGGAAGGTCTGTGATATTAATTTTGAATTGAAAGAACACACAAGTTTCTTTCTTTCTCTTCAGATTGAGAGATGAAAGAGAAGAGACTTAGTGGTTTGTGGAGGAGAGAAATGAGACCTATATAGAGTCGCGTTTGTACGACCATAATACAAAAAAATATTGAAAAAAAAAACGTGCGGAGCAACTCGATTACATTTAAAACATGATAGAAATTTAATTTAAAAAAAATAAATTTTAGACAAAAAAAACTTCAAAATTCCAAGGTATTGGACGAAGAATAAAGGATAGAAAAGTCTATTACAGAACACTTTATTTTCTTATATTCTTATATGATTGATTAATTAAAATTCAGTTTTGTAATTCTTCTCAATAATTTTATATTCCCATAAAAAATAGTCAACACCGTCTAAACACCACCGACCGTTATTTTATTAAATTTTAATGTCTGCATACGTGTCTTCCTAATGTTAAAACCGAGTGACATTTATGGAATTTGGCTAAGAGTTAAGAAACAAGAAAAGTAAAAATCGACAAAGAGATTCCAAAATTGAATTGAAAAGCGATTTTCCCAATCTCATTCTTTTCATCAAAATCAGAAGTAATAATCGATTATGGACGAACATGGCGATTGCAATTTCAACCACTCATCATCAAACTGAGGATGTCACAAACTGACGTTTCTTACTGGTAATTCTTTCTTAGTTTTTCTTTATCGGTGTTGTTGATTCTTGCTTACTATTATGTGG
The DNA here is from genome assembly GCF_029867415.1 of Vicia villosa. NCBI lineage: Eukaryota > Viridiplantae > Streptophyta > Magnoliopsida > Fabales > Fabaceae > Vicia > Vicia villosa. Next base: position 58,605 of record NW_026706746.1, on the reverse strand, counting down.
TTTTGTATGCTTTCACGGTTTGTGATGATAAAGTTTAAATTTTTTCATGTGGGTCAGTTTAGTTCTAATGTTAGATTTTATTGACTTGTGTTTTCTTCATCGGTGTTGCTGTTGTTTTTTCTTGTTTGATTAAGTGATTTTGTATGCTTTTTCACGGTTTGTGATGATAAAGTTTAGAAATTTTCATGTGGGTTAGTTTAGTTCTAATGTTAGATTCAATTGACTTGTGTTTTTAGGGTTAGTTTTGATTAATTGTGTTTTGAGATTTTGGCATCCACTGCAGCTGTGGCTCATGTGGATACCCTCTGAACTTGACATCATCGAATCGAATCACGTCTAACATTGCATCTGAATACAAAAAGTCTGTTAAGAAAGGGTCAATCTCCTTTTCATCAGTTGATCTCAGCCGCTTTACACAGGTTGATGAAATAAATTGTCTTCCGGTTTCATGGTTGTGTCCTTCAAAGACTAAGCTGCTTTGCCGTAAATGTGGAGTTCTTATTGGTTATGGTTATAGTGGACAAGCACCTGCACTTTGTGGATGTGAGCCTTCCATTTCGTCGAGCTCTCTGACGAAATTCTCGGTGAAGATTCGATCGTTACAGCCTTCTTCGGATGAGTCTTGAAAAGGTTGACATGGATGAGGTTTCCAAAATTGGCGCTACCTCGATTGTTCATCTACCGGATGACTGCCTTACTATTATTTTCCATGCTTTAGATTGTCGGGCTGATCGTGAATCGTTTGGGTTGACTTGCCGACGATGGCTCCATATTCAGAATTTCAACCGTCGGTCGCTGCAATTTGAGTGTTCATTCAGTATATTAAATCCCTCCTCTTTGTCGAGAAAGGGTCTTGATGTTCACACTGTCCATCTCCATAGGCTATTGAGGCGCTTTCAACATTTAGAGTCTTTATCCCTATGTGGTTGCACGGAGCTCAATGATTCAGGATTAACCCGTTTGCTAAGCTATGGTTCGAATTTACAGAAACTTAATCTAGATTGTTGTTTGAAAGTTACGGACTACGGGCTTTCCCTGGTTGCTTCTGGTTGTCCCTCATTGACGTCAATTAGTCTCTATCGGTGTATCAACGTTACTGATGACGGATTAGAGACTTTAGCCACTGCTTGTTTATCTTTGAAATGCATAAACCTCTTGTACTGCTCGCAAATATCCGACAAAGGGTTGAAAGCTCTTACTCAGAGATGTCGCCAGCTTCAGGCAGTTAACATATCACACTGTGAGAGTATAAGAGGCGTTGGCTTCAAAGGGTGTTCAAAATCTCTCGCACATGTAGAGGCTTGGTCTTGTAAGCTCAATGCAGAAGGGGTAACGGGAATAATTAGTGGCGGTGGTATAGAGTATCTTGACGTATCTTGTTTAAGTTGGTCTCCTTTAGGTGACCCCTTGATTGGAATAAGATTTTCCTCAAACCTCAAAGTCCTTAACTTTCGAATGTGTAGATCTGTTTCCGATACTTCTATTATTGCAATAGCCATGGGATGTACACTACTTGAAGAATGGAACTTAGCATTATGTCATGAGGTGAGGATATCTGGATGGCAAGCAGTGGGGTTATATTGCCAGAATTTGAAGAGACTGCATGTTAATCGATGCCGCAATCTCAATGATAATGGCTTGCAGGCGTTACGTGACGGATGCAAAAGTCTCTCGGTTTTGTACTTGAATGGTTGTGCTCACGTGACTCCGTTTGCATTAGAGTTATTCAAGTCTCACAGAGGAAATGTTTGTATGAAAGAAGAAGAGGTAATGTGCATCAATCCTTACTCCCCATTCAGATGATACTGACTGATACAGAATTGTCACCTCTCTAGAGAAAGGTCTGCATTCAGCTGAGTTTTTACCAGTTGTTTCAAAAGGTCTTTATTTATATAAAATATATTTTAAAACTCGCGGTTGCTTCTAGTTATACATTACTTAGAGCTACCTGTATAGATTTTCACATGTCATAAATATTTACACATATAATTCTGGTATTGAATTGGATGGAGGTACATTTGTATTATAATTTGTGGTATGTATACCTTAATGATCTCAATACATAATGTCACTTTGAGGACAAGTATGCATTTTCCAAACATGTTCAAATCCTTGACAAGCTGATATTGCAACAAAGATTACAAACAAAAACAAAGATTGTCCATTACTTGAAACATTGAATTTGGTTTGGTTTCATGAAGGTTTCAGGTTCATTATTGAAGTTGACAAATATGTCCAACTAAGTGTATGTAAATTAGTCTTTCATTTTGTTGCATTTCAACTCAATTGGTTAAGTTGTCTGTAGAGTTTCCTAGGCAAGGTTCTACTTGGTAGAAGTATGCACAAACTGTGCTACCAACCTGCTATCACACTGATTTTGACAGGAGTTTTATACAATCTGTAACATTAATAGAATAATACTTAACAACCTGTAACACTGTTATGTACTGATGATGATAAATCTGTGGACATAAAAGATGTTCTAATAAATTTGAGTTTTGAACATGAGAAATATTAAAACTTATTTTCCCTTACAGCATATGAACTTTGAGACATGTGGTTACAATATATGAACTTTGTAACTACTATTTTGCTTATGAAACTTGAACTGAAATGCCAAATTCACCTAGCAAAACTCAAAATACATCACTTAAAATTAATGCTCACTTAATTTTAGCTTGAACTTTGATCTGAAAAATCCATTTTTTTCTCGACATGGATTTCCATGGTTTCCTCTCTGGCTTCGGCAATTTCATCTTTTTCTCGTATATCGATCTTATACATAAACAAACTTCATAGCAGACAATCAAAGAATATATTCCCAGAACAAATGGTAAAACTTGAGCATTTATTTCAACTAGTTCCATTTACTAGAGCATTTAAGATAAAAAAACAGGTCTTAACATACAACTAAAATATATACATCAGGTCTTATCTGCATTTTTTCCGGGCTCTCAGCTTGAGCCAAACTCCGAGGATAACCGTCAAAAAACCACCGTTTTTTGTTTTGCATCTTCTAGAGGACAAACGCCCTGCCACCATCTACAAAAGAAAAGATGACAAAACAAATGTATGTCTATCAGCTTATGAAAATGGAGCACGAAACGATGACAAAACAAATGTATGTCTATCAGCTTATGAAAATGGAGCACGAAACGCAACTGAAAATCAAAATGTGCAATTGTTGACTATACAACAATCACAATTTCATCAGGAACCAATTGACCTGCATTCATAGACTCTTTCGCTCTCCGATCGGAGATCCTTTGGTACCCATAGAAGGTACTATAGTATCTGATTTGCGCACGGTGTTAACTATGGATTCTTCGTATCTTCGACATCACCCCGATGATTACTACGTTAGTAGCGGAAGTATCGCCGATGCTAGATCGGAGTATGGATCCTGAACCTTCAGCATGATCTTCGAGGAAATTTCCTTCGGTCTTCGATGTAGACCTAGATCTGGATCTGAGATCCTTCCTTCTATTACTTAGCAGAGTTCTTGAGAAAATAAGAGATTTGTAATTTCGAAGAATTGAAGCGAAAACGACAATTGATTGAATTGACTACATGTTCGCTTATGAGCGTTCTCGATTTGGTGACCTGAGGAGGTTACGAACTGGTAAATCAGTGATTAGATATGAAATCTTAGAAATCTAGATCTGGAACTTCTATGTTCGAATGATGGAGTTGGAAAGCGAACGTGAATTTGTGGAAATCGTAGGAATCAGAAGTCGTTTTCCACAGACGGCGCCACTGTTTATTCAGTAACCAGAAATAGATGCATTTGGAGAACTGATAATCTGGAACGACAGCACGGGATGGAACTGCATGGTTAGCAATTCAACACTCGCAATTCAACACTCAAGTCAGTTCAAGGTTTAAGATAAATTACATGTAAAATGATTTTTATATCTGATCAAATAGAATGAATTTGAGATGAATTGGACTTTTTAATCATTCTAGTCCGCCCGGTATAGAACACATTATTACATGATGGAGATCCGAGCAAAATACCTCCTAGTATGTTGAAATGCATAATTCAACAAACTAAGTAAAAGGAATATTAAAGAAAAAATAAAGGCTTTGGTATGTAACATAATATTGAATTATTGATGAACTTATAAAGGGTTTGGTATGTAACATAATATTGAATTATTGATGAACTTTATTTGACTAACAATTAAAAAAACAAAGTAGGTGAGGATCTCAAAGCAACCAAACTTTCTTTCCTACATAGACTTATGTCTTTGTTCACACTTGTGTAGTCAACTTTATCCTTAATTATTTTTTCAACAAAATTGAATTGCGTTGACATCAAAACCAGTATCATTGCAAGGATACTTCAGAATTGAATGGCATCTAACACCAAAGATGAAGCCTCTTCATCTTCACCTTCCATCCTAACATCAAAATGGACTAACCATGTCTTCTTGAGTTTCAGAGGTGAAGACACTCGCCAAGGTTTCACTGGCCATCTTTTTGCTTCACTGGAAAGAAGAGGGATCAAAACATTCAAAGATGATCATGATCTTAAGAGAGGTGAAGTGATATCTGTAGAACTCAATAAAGCCATTGAAGAGTCTATGTTTGCTATCATCATTCTCTCACCAAACTATGCTTCCTCAACATGGTGTTTGGATGAGCTACAAAAGATTCTTGAATGCAACAAGAGTTTTGGTCAAGCTGTTTTTCCAATCTTCCACGGTGTAGATCCCTCTGATGTCAGGCATCAGCGAGGAAGCTTTACTAAAGCTTTTAGAAAACATGAAGAAAAATTCAGAAAAGATAGAAACAAAATTCAAAGGTGGAGAGATGCTTTAAGAGAAGTTGCTAGTTACTCTGGTTGGGACTCCAAGACCTGGTTAGCTAGCTGCCTCATCATATAGTTTTTCACTTAGTGTTTTTATTTTTGTTGATTTAGATGATAGAACATTGTATGAAATGATATTAAATGTTGTTTTTTCAATCTGTTGCTAAATTTACTTATGGTTTAACACAAGTCTCCTTTTCCTCCCTCTCTATGCAGGCATGAGGCATCATTGGTGGAAACAATAGTTGACTATATTCAGGAAAATATCATTCCTACATTGCAGGTTTGCACAGATAATTTTGTTGGAATTGATTCACGAATAAAGGAAGTATATGCACTGCTAGAAATGAGGTTAAACGATGTTCGCTTCATAGGCATATGGGGCATGGGCGGCATAGGAAAGACAACTATTGCTAGATTAGTTTATGAAGAGATCAGAGAAAAATTCGAGGTTAGTTGCTTTCTTGCAGACATTAGAGAAACAGTTTCCAAGACAAGTGAAGTTCACTTTCAAATGGAACTTCTTTCTCATCTTAATATAAGAAGCAATGGTATTTATAATGTTCATGATGGCAAAAAGATATTAGCAAACTCCTTTAGCAACAAAAGGGTTCTCCTTGTTCTTGATGATGTAAGTGAATTAAGCCAACTGGAGAATTTAGCTGGAAAGCAAGAATGGTTTGGTCCAGGAAGTAGAGTAATAATCACAAGTAGAGATAAGCACTTGTTAATGACACATGGAGTGAAAGAAACTTATGAGGCTAAAGGCTTAGTAAAAAATGAAGCTCTTGAGCTCTTTTGTTTGAAAGCCTTTAAACAGAATCAACCTAAAGAAGAGTATTTGAGTTTGTGTGAAGAAGTGGTTGAATATACAAGAGGTCTTCCATTAGCACTTGATGTATTGGGTTCACATTTTCATGGAAGAACTGTTGAGGTTTGGCATAGTGCTTTAGAACAGATAAGAAATGTTCCTCACTTTAAAATCCATGATACATTGAAAATAAGCTATGACAGTTTACAATCTATGGAGAAAAAAATGTTTCTAGATATTGCTTGTTTCTTCAAAGGAATGGAGATAGATGAAGTAATAGAAATATTAGAAGATTGTGGTGACTATCCTAAAATTGGAATTGACATTCTGATTGAAAGATCTTTGGTAACTTCTGATAGGGGAGGCAAAAAGTTGTGGATGCATGATTTACTTGAAGAAATGGGAAGAAATATCGTGTTTCAAGAATCTCCGAATGATCCTGGAAAACGTAGTAGGTTATGGTCTCAAAAAGATATTGATCAAGTATTGACAAAAAATAAGGTATGTTCCAAATTATGATGCTAATTGAATCATGCATAGCTATGAACTATCGAATCATACATAAATAAGGTTAAGGCATTGTTATTATTTTATAGGGAACTGATAAAATTCAAGGCATAGCTATGAACTTAGTTCAACCATATGAAGCAAGTTGGAACATTGAAGCCTTTTCCAAAATAAGTCAGCTAAGATTACTCAAATTATGTGGAATAAAACTTCCCCATGGCCTCAATTGCTTCCCTAGTTCACTAAAAGTTCTTGATTGGAGAGGATGTCCATTGGAAACCCTGCCACTTACTAATCATTTGGATGAAATTGTTGACCTCAAATTGCAGCATAGCAAAATAGAACAACTTTGGCATGGACCACAGGTAAACACTCTTCATCAAGAACCTTTTCCAATTAGTTCGTTATCATCATAATAACTCTTAAATCTAAGTTTTTTTTGTTGTTATAATCTTAATTTTCATTAGTTTTTTGAAAATCTGAAGTCCATCAATTTGAGCTTTTCGGAGTCTCTAAAGAAATCGCCTGACGTTGTTGGTGTTCCAAATCTTGAGCTATTAGTCCTTGAAAGTTGTACAAACTTAACTGAGATTCATCCCTCCCTTTTAAGCCACAAGAAACTTATTCTATTGAATTTGAAAGACTGCAAAAGGCTCAAAGCGCTTCCATGCAAAATAGAGATAAGTTCCTTGAAGGTTTTATGTCTTTCCGGTTGCAGTGAATTTGAACATCTTCCTGAGTTTGAGGAAAACATGGAAAATCTAAATGTGCTTTCTTTAGACGAGACTTCTATAAAAGAACTACCATCTTCACTTGGATTTCTTGTATCCCTTTTTCTTCTGGATTTAGAAAATTGCAAGAATCTTGTCTCTCTTCCAGATACAATAGGTGAGTTGAAAACTCCCGCAATTCTGAATGTTATTGGCTGCACAGAACTCCGTAGTTTTCCAGAAGATTTTGCTGGTTTTGTAAGGGACGGAAGGATTTGGTTCTTGGGAAAATGAGACAACTCATTAATTGTATATATTTTTCATTCTTAGATTAGACTAAGAAATTAGACATAGAATATTTGTAATAATAGTTGTAAACAGTTCCTGGTTCGTGAATTCTGCTTGCCTGTTATTCTGCGTTGCTTGCTTGTTTTTGGCTCACTGAGAAACAATGCCTTCTTATCCAAGAAACCATGTCTTGTGATGCTTCTGTTTCCAAACTTGTGATGATTGACGGTTGTGTATGCTGTAGTTGCAGTAAAAACTTTTGCAATTACTGCAAATAACAATGCCTTAATATCTCAGATTTTCCTTGCCTACTCCATGATAAACAAATATTACAGCCTGAACGGTTTAACAAATGGTACAAAAGTACTCTTTTAGCCGTGGAAGTGTTGGATAAGTCTTCTTACATTTTTATCATGGTAATTAAAAAATCAAATTATTGGATAGATAGTCCTGACAAACAATCAAGTGACCTTGGAAATATGCCTTCAATTTCATTGTTGTGTATATTCCCTAAAATACGCTCTCCTCGTGTGTATTTTAAGTATAGATCAAACACTATCATGAAACCATCGGAATCTTTTATTTCTCTCTATTTGGTAATTGTGTATATTCCTTAAAATTGTTCTCTAATTTCTTGGTGAATAACCCTATCTTTAAATCGCAACCCCTAATGTCTCAGGCGAGTTCGTAATAAAAATAGGTTTTTCCGCGTGTTAATTCCTATATCAAAAATGAATAATTCAATATGTCTAAAATCATTATTTAATTGAACACTTAAATTAGACAAAGTTTCATATGCTAGAGTTAGCAATCATTCAAAATTGGGAATCAATTCATACATTCTTGAAGATATTTAAGACATTAAACACAATTTAAACTAAATAATACTAAGATTGTAATTTCATAAAATAATGCTCATACACTTGCATGGTTCAAAAGGTTTAAAATAAATTAATTTCAAAGGTCTAATCATGAGAAAATCTAGTTACTCATAATACAACAATTCATAGCTAAAAGTTTAAAAGAATAATACATGAATTTGAAGATGAAAGTTGGTATTCAACAATGAAAAACCCATTGCTCTCCAATTAAATTTTTGAATGCCATAAAAATAATATGCAAATTGCCCTTTTATACTAGTAAAATGTGTCCAAATCGCGCCATGATGCAAAAGCATCGTGCCACAACTAGACTAGCTCGTGTCGCGATTACTTTAAATTTATTCAGTTTTAGAACCATAAGTGAAGTAAGAAGCAGTGATAATTGTGGATCAAATCTTCATAAGCGGTGGAGAGAGGGGTTACTTGTAAGGTTAGCACTCCAATGCTCAAGTCAGTATGTGAGGGAGAATGGTGAATTGGAATTGAATTTGAAACTCGTTACTTGAATTTGGCGTCTTCTCTCTATATATAGTAAGGATGGAATAACAAACTCACTATTTATTATGAGTGAATTGTAGCGAGTTGTTGGATGCATTTGCAGTTGAGATCCTTTGTGATCACCAGGAGGAGAGTCCTCACGTGCTAAGAAAATTTCAAAATGATTACAATTCCCTCAGAGTGGTCGACCGGGGTCGATGTGGTCGGCCCATAACAATTTTCCATCAAGCTCGTATCTATGCATAACAATGCAAAGGTTTGTCATTGTAGCCTCGTCTGTCGGCCACTCTCGCATTTATGTTCGGAAGAACATAATGAACCGTTTCAATTTCTTCTGGATTCACACATTTATTTCTCCAAAATTCAAACTTCTTTTCGAAGGTCAAATTATTACGGCTCTTGGGAACTGAAATGCTTGAGTGTTGCATGCAAATGATTTTAAGTTTTGACAAAGTATACTTCCTTTTGCATGATAGAGTATAGTTTTTGAAGAGTTATTGTTGTTTATTTTTTCTTCTTTCAGTTATTTCCTGCATTTGTCAGTTATATTCTTCCTTAAGACCTTGCTTTCTTGCATCTGAAGAGTGAACTTATAACAAGTAAAAAATCTCTCAAGAATGCTCCATATTATTAGGTAGATTCTGTATAATTTTCCATCATTTCTATTTTTGCGAAAGAATGCAATCTTGATAGAGCCATTTCAGAAGTTAGTTCTCTTTTGCATCGGAGTGTATTGACCCTGAGCAAGAACGAAAGGATATGCAACGCGTATGGCTATTGCGCCACCCTTTCTACAAATGCACTTTCTCAGTCGTGAATATTTTCTTTCCTTTTACAATTTTCGAGATAGCAATTTTTAACCATCTGACAATGGCTCATTCCTAATTTCCTCTAGTAAGTTGGCTGTACGTGAACGTTTACAAGTATTGGTGTGAATACTTGAAGGGGAAGCCTTCTCTTATCCTTTTCTTCCATCTCTTTCGATGTCGTCATAGTCAGGTGCCTCAGAAGTGGAGTAAAGGATTAAAGTCGACCATCAGAGGCTTTAGGACTATTCCCGAGATACCACCTTTCGATGAAAGATTATTTATGGTTACCCCTACACACCCCCGAGGCTCAAGATACACTTTGCACTATTGAGGTCATAATGGAGGGTAAATGTGCCTAATTGTTCCCCAAGTACTGGACTAAGAGTCATTTCCTTATAGGGAGCAATGCGTATGTACATAAAGAGGAAAATATTACTACACGAGATCATTAATAAAAAAAATAAATGACGAGATTTATCAACGACCTAGGTTACTTCGGGGGAAGGTACTCCTCGGAAGAGGCTGACCGAAGACACTTGCAACGCCTCGTCAATATTCAATTGTTGACCGAGGTATGCTCTTGGGAAGAGAGAAAAGTCATATTTGGTAGCATATTAAAGCTCTTGACTCCTTTATCTTCAATTTTCCAATTCATAATGTCTATTCTTTGACAATGGTTATGCGCAGGTTTGATGAAGGACGAAGTAAAACTCAGACTTTTGAGATGAGAAATATGGTCGATAGGAACTGAAGCAAGTTTTTATGCTACTCCGGGGCACCTATAGGGTTCCACTTCTTTAAGCACTCTTTAGAGGATGCATAGTGCATCAGGTCTTCCTACTTGTCCACTCCTAACGGAATGGAGCTCACGCTGCTTCAGAGATCCCTTGACCTCTCATTGAGAAGAGGATTACTCATATTTGAATAATTTGTCTAGGTTTGCCTTGGAGGAAGAACTAGCAACTTTGGCTCGGTATAATGTCATCCATCTACTTTGGCCCATTGTGGAACCAGATGCTGGGAGGCAAACTACATTAATCTCCATGGTCATGCCTTCTCCTTAATCTTTCAAAATCGACGATGATGGTGGCCAGCTTTCCCTAAATATTGTGATGCTCGAGCATGAGGTTCACCAACGGGGCTATATCGTCTATCATGGTTGCAAAAGGTCTTCATATAATATATAAAAACTTCTATAAGGGACAACGAGTAATTGTGAATTGATTGTCTAGATTTCCTTTTTGTCGTCTACTGATATCATCAACTCTACAAAGACGAGTGGTTTACCGTTGAATGCTTGTAAGTTATAGCCTTCATACTGTCATAAGCTGCCTTTATCAAGGCCCATCTTTTCAAACAAATTTGAGTATATAATATCACAAGAGTTATCGTTATTAGTGAGGATCCAAGAGGTGTCAAACTGCTAGACCGTAGATGTGATTACCTGGGGAAAATTTTGTTGGGGACCCATCCTACCTTCTCTAAGTCTCGGAACCCTAACATGGGCTGGTCATGAAAGCATTAGTACTTTCGTTTTTTGCCAAAATTTTGTTGGGGACCCATCCTACCTTCTCTAATGGTCACAGCCAAAATTTTGTACAAGCACTTTCGTTTTTTGCCTCCCTGCTCTCGCCACTAGTCTCGACTTCTACAATCTTCAAGGGGGATTTACCTTTAGATGACTCCTTCATCTCCTTTTTGCCCCCTTTGATGTGTACTCTGTCAGTTGACCCCTCTTAATCAACCCTTCAATGACATCCTTCATCTGGATGTAGTCGTCAGTATTATGGCTGTGACCATTATGAAAGCATTAGTACTTTGACTTGTCAGTCAGGGATGTTTCTCTAACAGAGTAAGGAGGTTGTACTTCTCCTTTCCAAAACACGGTTGAAGAAGTATTCCCTGATCAAACTTCTCTTTACGCTGGTGGGATTTCTTCTCGATAGTGCGACTATAGTTGGTCTCGACAGAGGCAGGATTATCAAAAAAACGTATTCAGTTTCTCCTTTAAGAGCATGTAAGACTCAACCATGGTCAGCATTTCTTGGATGATCCACACCTTATTCCTCTTTATTTTCAACTTGAAGGAATGGTCCCTCACAAGGCCAATCACTACAAGAAATTATTCATTTTACGACACTTGAGTTGCGACCCTTGTTTAAAAACCACCCTCATTTCCTATTTGCGATAGTTGCCGCGACACTTAAGTTGAACTGCCTCAAATATTTTAACACATCAATAAAACTTCATACCAAATACCAATATAAAAAAAAGGTCTGCGACTGTTGTAGAGGTAACTGCCTTAACACACGATCTGCGACAATTGAGGAACTGTCGCATATTTTTATTTGCGACAATTGAACAACAACCCTTATCCCTTCATCATGTAATTACCTATTTCAGAACCCCCTTCACTTTATTCACTTGTTGTATTACATTCGCGCTCCTCTAATTTTTGTGAAATTGGAATAGGCGCGCGAAGCAGCTTCTAATCATCTCCTCGTTTGAGAACTCATTCCCTTTCTTTTCCAATCATCTCTCATTGCAGAAGCAGTTTCTCTCTCGCACTCCGGCCGTTTACTCTCTCTTACATCACATTCAACGTAGAACACATATGAGGTTGGTTATTCTTCTTCCACTTCTCCAATTTTTTAGGGTTTTGGATGATTGGTTTGTGGTTTGTTCCTGGAATTGATTTAGGGTTTCAGGTGTTTGTTTGGAAGTTTGTAGTTTGGATAAGCAATTTCTCTCTCGCACAACATTAACTTTGTTTACTCTCTCTTGCATCACATTCAACATTTCAACCTAGAACACATCATGTCTTTCAAAAAAACCTAGAACACATCACATGTTGGCTTTTCTTCTTCTACTAATGCAATTTCTTTAGGGTTTTGGGTGATTGGTTTGTTGTTTGTTCCTACAATTGATTTAGGGTTTAATTTCTTTAGGATTTCAGGTGATTGTTTGGTGGTTTGTAGTTTGTTACTTGAAATTAATTTAGGGTTTTAGGTGACTGATAGTTTCTGTTTTCTCTATGAGACATTTTATTGAAACTAAGTGATTTTGGGATAATGCTTTGAGTATTGCTTTATATATGAATATAGTTTCTGGTTTATCTTTTAGGTCTCTTTTTTGTTCCAGATTTAATTATTTATAATGAGTTAATTGATTGTCTTTTGAAGTTTGAAATGCGTGACGATGCAATTGAAGTTTTTCACTTGTTATCGGAAAAAAAACATGAAACCTGATTTGTATACCCTTGCTTACTTGTTGTCTACAATTTTTCGGTCTAATCTGTTTTATCTATGCATATATTGACTATTGCTCAAATATTTTATGTTGAATTCTAATGAAATGTTTATAAATTGATTCCATTCAGCACTGATGGGCGTCCGTTTAAGACACACAAGGATGTTTCTTCATACAAGGTTTCTTTGTTTGGTGTTCAAGATGCTAGCCACTGAAAATCTTGTTACAGCGATGGTAGAAAGCAGTTCTATAGTAATATCAACATGTCATATGAAAATGTATGCTAATATTTAATTTTTTTCTGTTTTAATAAAAAAGAAACATGTTTCACCTTTTCTTCTTTTTACATATGCAGCAGAATGTTAGTCACGTCCCTTTATTCTTTTCTTCTTTTTACAAGGAAAGATGAAAGAAGAGAAGTCAATAAATTCCTGAACAACACAATGTTGTGACTACCAAAAGGAAGAAGTGACTGCCATCTCAAAAGTTCTCTTTGCTTGTGAACCATCATCATTATCAAAGGTGCAAATCCAAAAGTCTCTTGGAACCTGAATGCATAAGTTGAAATAACTGAGCTTAGGACTGAAGATCATCACGAAGAGGGGTGGGTACAAATAAACTTTGAGCCTTTATCCTTCGTTTCTTAAACCGTGAACCAAGCCACGTTACAACCCTTGAAAGTCCTAACTGAAGCATGGTTAGTTCGAAAGCGTACTGTCACCAAAAAGGTATCCCGACTCCTTAAGGTTTACTAAAATGCTGAGTCGATATTTCGCTTCTACAAAAATAGCATGTTTTTACAAATATCATGATTTTACATCTCTTGCTTTAATGTTTTTTCAAAAAAACTCAAGACAAACGTATGCATTGCATCTCATGAATTCATTATTAAACATATTCTGCCACATAATTTCAAATGTTAGCATCAGAAAGAACTTGCGCAGGGTACAACTAATGACTCAAAGTTATCCCGACCAACACAGATTACTCCAAGAAGCAATGTCTCCTACGTATACAAGGAACATGACACATTTTGCCCAATCAATCTGGGGCAATCAAGTCAAGATTCCAAGAATCTCTCAAAAAAGCCAAATAGTCTGGGGCATCATCCTAAGTTTACGATTACTAGGGGCATGCCGCCTACAGTATACACTTCATAAAGTCCTCGTGAGGTGAATCTCTTCAAGTTCCTACTAGCAGGGGCAAATCTATGCAAGTCCAGTTTGACATCTTGATCAATACTCAGCGGTGTGTCCTAATCAAATCCATGAATGACAGCTATAATACTGGGGGCAACTTTCAAGACACCCATGTCTCCCCACAGAGCCGGGTTCACAAGATCATATCCCATCAGAGCAATCCTCAAGAAAATATCTTCAAACATACTCGTCCCGACAAAGATATGGCTCCCCAACAGAGTTTACATCTTCAACACTACCGGTTCTCCAACACTTTGCTCTTCTCCAACATGGTTTATTAATATCTCTAATCATCAATCAGGGAACATCAAGTTACTGATCATCCCCAAGCAGAAATCATAAATCCCCAGCTGAGCATCTTCAAGATAAGATCAAACATCAAAATTACAATGACATGGAGACCCACCTTCTCAATCAAGATGTGTCAAATGGCATAAATCATAGTCATACGTCATAAATCATAAACATATTCATACAATTGCATACATGTTCATACATAATACATAATGCATCGCGACAAATGCGTACATAACATGCAAGGTTCTCATTTATTTTGAGAGTCCCGTCACATAAACGCATTACATGCATCATTGTTAGAACAAGATTTGTTCTGATCAATATTCTTAGTTTTGATGATAACAAGGATATGAATTTTGTGTGAGATAATGTGGTACTCTAATACATTGCAATTTCCCTTTCAGGAAATATATAAAGAGTATGCACAAATCAGCGCTCAGAAGCTTTGTCTCAGAAGGTTCAGCATGCAACATCAGAACATGGTCTGGCAAGACATCAGAAGATGGTCAAGGCAGAATCAGAACATGGGTCTATGGAAGCATCAGAAGAACTTGAGATCAGAAGCAGAAGCACTGAAGTTCTCATGGTATCACGCTCAAAAGCACTTCAAGGTCAGAAGACAAGAAGATGCTATGCACCAAGCTGTTTGACTCTGATGATATTCAAATGTTGTATACACAAACATCAGATCAGAAGAAAGTACAGGTGGCAGGCTACGCTGACTGACAAAAGGAACGTTGGAAGCTATTAAAGGCAACGTCAGTAGACACGACGTGAACAAGGCTCGAGGTAGTTGACAAAAGCGTGAAACATTAAATGCAATGCTGTACGGAATACGCAAAGCATTAAATGCTCCCAACGGTCATCTTCTCAAACGCCTATATAAATGAAGTTCTGATGAGAAGCAAGGTTACCAATTTCTTGACGATTTGCTAACAACTAACTTGCTGAAACGCTGTTCAAATCAAAGCTCAGAAACTTCATCTTCATCAAAGCTCACTACATTGCTGTTGTAATATATTAGTGAGATTAAGCTTAAACGTTAAGAGAAATATCACTGTTGTGATTATAGCTTGTCAGAAGCATTTGTAATACTCTTAGAATTGATTACATTAATTTGTAAGTAACTAGAGTGATCAAGTGTTGATCAGGATACTCTAGGAAGTCTTAGCTTGTGTCTAAGCAGTTGTAATTTAGAGTGATCACGTGGTGGTAAGGATACTCTAAGAAAGTCTTAGCTTGTGTCTAAGCATTTGTTCCTAGAGTGATCAGGTTGTGATCAGGATACTCTAGAAGACTTAGTCGTGGGCTAAGTGGAAAACCATTGTAATCTGTTGCGATTAGTGGATTAAATCCTCAGGTGAGGTAAATCACTCCGTGGGGGTGGACTGGAGTAGTTTAGTTAACAACGAACCAGGATAAAAATAACTGTGCAATTTGTTTTTATCGTTCAAGTTTTTACGAATACACTTATTCAAACCCCCCCTTTTCTAAGTGTTTTTCTATCCTTCAATGACATGGCATAAAAAAAATAACTTTGCTTTTTTTTCAGGTTACTGCTGCAGTCAAATAAACAACTTCAAAACTTTTCAGATCTAAGTCGATACCTTGGACGGTTCCTTAATGATCTACCTCAGATTTAAGTCGATACCTTAGACAGTTCCTTAATGATCTACCTTCGGATCTAAGTCGATACCTTGGACGGTTCCTTAATGATCTACCTTTGGATCTAAGTCGATACCTTGGACGGTTCCTTAATGATCTACCTCAGATTTAAGTCGATACCTTGGACGGTTCCTTAATAAACTACCTCATATTTAAGTCGATACCTTGGACGGTTCCTTAAACAATCTACCCTCAGATTTAAGTCGATACCTCGGACGGTTCCTTAAAAAATCTACTTTCAAATTTAAGTCGATACCTCAGACGGTTCCTTAAACAATCAACTATTTCCTAAGATGTAATTCAGTTAATACGAACGGTACTGACACGATGAGAGATCTAATTCTATCATCACGAACGGTGTAGACACGATCATCTCTCTAAGATCTAATTAATGTATTACGAACGGTACTGACACGATCAACATTCGGAGATCTAATTCTATCATCACGAACGGTGTAGACACGATCATCCTTCCCAAGTCTAATTCAGTTACTACAAACGGTGCTGATGTTAGAACAAGATTTGTTCTGATCAATTATCTTAGTTTTGATGATAACAATAATATGAATTTTGCTTAAGATAATATGGTACTCTAATCCAATGCAATTTCCTTTTCAGGAAATATATATATAAGAGTACGCATAATTCAGCGCTCAGAAGCTTTGTCTCAAAGGGTTCAGCATGCAACATCAGAACATGGTCTGGCAAGACATCAGAAGATGGTCGAAGCAGAATCAGAACATGGGTCTATGGAAGCATCAGAAGAACAAGAGAACAGAAGCACTGAAGTACTGATGGTATCACGCTCAGAAGCACTTCAAGGTCAGAAGATCAGAAGATGCTATGCACCAAGCTGTTTGACTCTGATGATATTCAAACGTTGTATTCACAAACATCAGATCAGAAGGAAGTACAAGTGGCAAGCTACGCTGACTGACAAAAGGAACGTTAAAAGCTACTAAAGGCTACGTCAGTAGACACAGCGTGAACAAGGCTCGAGGTAGTTGACAAAAGCGTATAACATTAAATGCGATGCTGTACGGAACACGCAAAGCATTAAATGCATTCAACGGTCATCTTCTCCAACGCCTATAAATATGAAGTTCTGAAGTGAAGCAAGGTTAACGATCCTGAACAAAACAACTTGCTAAAACGCTGTTCAAATTCAAAGCTCAGAATCTTCATCTTCATCAAAGCTCACTACATTGCTGTTGTAATATATTAGTGAGATTAAGCTTAAACGTTAAGAGAAATATCACAGTTGTGATTATCGCTTTTAAGAAGCATTTGTAATACTCTTAGAATTGATTACATTAAGTTGTAAGGAACTAGAGTGATCGTGTGGATCAGAATACTCTAGGAAGTCTTAGAGGTTATCTAAGCAGGTTGTAACTAGAGTGATCGTGTGGATCAGTAGACTCTAGAAAAGTCTTAGAGGGTATCTAAGCAGTTGTTCCTGGAGTGATCAGTGTGTGATCAGAAGACTCTGGAAGACTTAGTTGCTGACTAAGTGGAGAACCATTGTAATCCGTGCGATTAGTGGATTAAATCCTCAGTTGAGGTAAATCATCTCTGCGGGGGTGGACTGGAGTAGTTTAGTTAACAACGAACCAGGATAAAAATAACTGTGCAATTTATTTTTATCTGTCAAGTTTTAAAGCTACACTTATTCAAACCCCCCCTTTCTAAGTGTTTTTCTATCCTTCAATTGGCATCAGAGCGCCGGTTCTAAGGTGCAAGCACTTAACCGTGTTTAGAAAAGATTCAGGAAGAGAAAAACGCTTCAGTAAAAGATGGTTGATGAAAGTGAAAAGTCTACACCTCCATCTACATCTGGCTCTGCTGAGCAATACAACGGTAACAATGGTTATACTAGACCGCCGGTATTTGATGGTGAAAACTTTGAATACTGGAAAGATAAACTGGAAAGTTACTTTCTGGGTCTAGATGGTGATCTATGGGATCTTCTGATGGATGGTTACAAACATCCAGTAAATGCCAGAGGCGTAAAGCTGACAAGGCAAGAAATGAATGATGATCAGAAAAAGCTTTTCAGGAATCATCATAAATGCAGAACTGTTTTGCTGAATGCTATCTCTCATGCTGAGTATGAGAAGATATCTAACAGGGAAACGGCCTATGACATATATGAGTCCTTGAAAATGACTCATGAAGGAAATGCTCAAGTCAAGGAGACTAAAGCTCTAGCTTTAATCCAGAAGTATGAAGCCTTCAAGATGGAGGATGATGAAGACATTGAAAAGATGTTTTCAAGATTTCAAACTCTTACTGCTGGACTGAGAGTTCTTGACAAGGGATACACCAAGGCTGATCATGTAAAGAAGATCATCAGAAGCTTACCCAGAAGATGGGGTCCTATGGTGACTGCATTCAAGATTGCAAAGAATCTGAATGAAGTTTCTCTGGAAGAGCTTATCAGTGCCTTGAGAAGTCATGAAATAGAGCTGGACGCAAACGAGCCTCAAAAGAAAGGTAAGTCTATTGCATTAAAATCAAATATCAAGAAATGCACTAACGCTTTTCAGGCTAGAGAAGAAGATCCTGAAGAATCAGAATCTGAAGAAGAAGATGAACTGTCCTTGATCTCCAGAAGGCTAAATCAACTCTGGAAGACCAAGCAAAGGAAGTTCAGAGGCTTCAGAAGTTCAAGGAAATTTGAACGTGGAGAATCTTCTGATGAAAGAAGATTTGACAAGAAGAAGGTCATGTGCTATGAATGCAATGAGCCTGGACACTTCAAGAATGAATGTCCAAATCTTCAGAAGGAAAATCCCAAGAAGAAGTTTCATAAGAAGAAAAGTCTTATGGCAACCTGGGATGAGTCAGAAGATGATTCAGACTCTGAAGATGAGCAGGCTAACTGTGCGCTGATGGCGACAGAAGATGACAGATCAGAATCTACATCAGAATCAGATTCTGAAGAGGTATTTTCTGAACTTACTAGAGATGAGTTAGTTTCCGGTCTAACTGAACTTCTGGAACTCAAGTCTCAGATCAGTCTCAAATACAAAAAGCTGAAAAAGCTATTTGAATTTGAAACAAAGAAGCTTGAGTTGGAAAATTCTGAATTAAAAGAAAAACTTTTAAAATTATCCAATAATGTTGGATCTCCTTCTGATTCAGAAAAATCCACTCCTAGTCTAAACCATATTCTGAAAGAATATGATTTAAGTTTCAGGAAGTTCTTATCTAGAAGTATCGGCAGAAGTCAGCTAGCTTCTATGATATATGCTGTGTCTGGAAACAAAAGAGTGGGCATTGGTTTTGAGGGTGAAACCCCATACAAACTTGAACCTGTTGATGAAATGAAATTCACATACAAGCCATTGTATGATCAGTTCAAGTATGGCCACTCCCATGATATTAGGCACACTTCACATGCTCAAAGTTTTCACATAACACACACCAAAAAGCATGTGACACAACCTAGGAAATATCATGGAACTCACATTAAAAATTATCATGCTGTTCCTCCTATTGCTTACAATGTCAAACCCAAGTTCAATCAGAACTTGAGAAAATCTAACAAGAAAGGACCCAAGAAAATGTGGGTACCTAAGGATAAGATTATTCCTATTGCAGATATCCTTGACTGCAAAAAGGACAAAGCACAACATGTCATGGTACCTGGACTCTGGATGCTCACGACACATGACAGGAAGAAGGTCTATGTTCCAAGACCTGGTGCTTAAGTCTGGAGGAGAAGTCAAGTTTGGAGGAGATCAGAAGGGCAAGATAATTGGCTCTGGAACTATAAAGTCTGGTAACTCTCCTTCCATTTCTAATGTACTTCTTGTAGAAGGATTAACACATAACCTCTTATCTATCAGTCAATTGAGTGACAATGGTTATGATATAATCTTTAATCAAGAGTCTTGCAAGGCTGTAAATCAGAAGGATGGCTCAATCCTATTTACAGGCAAGAGGAAGAACAACATTTATAAGACAGATCTGCAAGATCTTATGAGTCAGAAGGTGACTTGTCTTATGTCTGTTTCTGAAGAGCAGTGGGTCTGGCACAGAAGATTAGGTCATGCTAGTTTGAGAAAGATTTCTCAGATTAACAAACTGAATCTTGTCAGAGGACTCCCTAATCTGAAATTCAAATCAGATGCTCTTTGTGAAGCATGTCAGAAGGGCAAGTTCTCCAAACCTGCATTCAAGTCCAAGAATGTTGTTTCTACCTCAAGGCCATTAGAACTCTTGCACATTGATCTGTTTGGCCCAGTCAAAACAGCATCTGTCAGAGGGAAGAAATATGGATTAGTCATCGTAGATGATTATAGCCGCTGGACATGGGTAAAATTCTTGAAACACAAGGATGAGACTCATTCAGTGTTCTTTGATTTCTGCATTCAGATTCAATCTGAAAAAGAGTGTAAAATCATAAAGGTCAGAAGTGATCATGGTGGTGAATTTGAGAACAGATCCTTTGAAGAATTCTTCAAAGAAAATGGTATTGCCCATGATTTCTCTTGTCCTAGAACTCCACAGCAAAATGGGGTTGTAGAACGAAAGAATAGGACTCTGCAAGAAATGGCCAGAACCATGATCAATGAAACCAATATGGCTAAGCATTTCTGGGCAGAAGCAATAAACACTGCATGCTATATTCAGAATAGAATCTCTATCAGACCTATTCTTAATAAGACTCCTTATGAATTGTGGAAGAATAGAAAGCCCAACATTTCATATTTCCATCCTTTTGGATGTGTATGCTTTATTCTGAACACTAAAGATCATCTTGGTAAGTTTGATTCCAAAGCTCAAAAGTGTTTCCTTCTTGGATATTCTGAACGCTCAAAAGGCTACAGGGTATACAATACTGAAACATTGACTGTAGAAGAATCAATCAATATCAGGTTTGATGATAAGCTTGGTTCTGAAAAACCAAAGCAGTTTGATAATTTTGCAGATTGTGATATTGATATATCAGAAGTTGTTGAGCCAAGAAGCAACGCATCAGAAGCAGAACCTCTCAGAAGCAAAGAATCGGAAGATCAAGTATCAGCTTCTCTGGAGAATCTAAGCATTTCTGAAGAACCATCTGTCAGAAGATCATCCAGACTCATCTCTGGTCATTCAGAAGATGTCATTCTTGGAAAGAAGGATGATCCAATCAGAACAAGAGCATTCCTTAAGAACAATGCAGATTGTCAATTAGGTCTTGTATCTTTGATCGAGCTAACTTCTGTTGATCATGCTCTAGAAGATCCAGACTGGATAATTGCTATGCAAGAAGAACTGAATCAGTTTACAAGGAGTGATGTTTGGGATCTTGTTCCTAGACCTGATGGATTCAATATAATCGGTACAAAATGGGTCTTCAGAAACAAGCTCAGTGAGAAAGGTGAAGTGGTAAGAAACAAAGCCAGACTGGTGGCTCAGGGTTATAGTCAGCAAGAAGGGATTGACTATACAGAAACCTTTGCACCAGTGGCCAGGTTAGAATCTATTCGTCTATTAATTTCATTTGCCACTCAACATAACATCACTCTCTATCAGATGGATGTTAAGAGTGCCTTCTTAAATGGTTATATAGATGAAGAAGTTTATGTCCATCAACCTCCTGGTTTTGAAGACTCTATGTCTCCTAATCATGTTTTTAAACTAAAGAAATCATTGTATGGATTGAAACAGGCTCCCAGAGCTTGGTATGAACGCTTAAGTTCTTTCCTTCTGGATAATGGTTTCACTAGAGGAAAAGTGGACACTACTCTCTTTTGTAAAACATTTAAAAGGGATATTTTAATTTGTCAAATATATGTAGATGATATTATTTTTGGAACATCTAATGCTACACTTGGAAAGGAGTTTGCTGAGTCTATGCAGGCTGAGTTTGAAATGAGCATGATGGGAGAACTCAAGTATTTCCTTGGAATACAAATAAATCAAACATCAGAAGGAACGTATATTCACCAAACCAAGTATGTGAAGGAACTTCTGAAGAAGTTTAATCTTCTGGACTGCAAAGAAGCCAAAACTCCTATGCATCCAACATGCATCCTAGGTAAGGATGAGGTAAGTAAGAAGGTAGATCAGAAGTTATACAGAGGTATGATTGGATCTCTTCTATATCTGACTGCTTCTAGACCTGACATTATGTTCAGTGTTTGTTTGTGTGCTAGATTCCAATCAGATCCTAGAGAATCTCATTTAACTGCTGTTAAGAGAATTCTAAGGTATCTGAAAGGTACTACTAATGTTGGCTTAGTTTACAGAAAATCTAAAGAATACAACTTAGTAGGATTCTGCGATGCTGACTATGCTGGAGACAGAATTGAGAGAAAGAGTACTTCAGGAAGTTGCCAATTTCTTGGAAGTCATTTGATCTCCTGGTATAGCAAGAAGCAAGCAACTATTGCTCTATCAACAACAGAAGCAGAATACGTCGCTGCTGCTGGTTGCAGTACACAGATGCTCTGGATGAAGAGTCAGTTAGAAGATTATCAGATATTTGAGAGTAACATTCCTATATTCTGTGATAATACTTCTGCTATATGTTTATCTAAGAATCCTATTCTTCATTCAAAAGCTAAACATATTGAGATTAAACATCATTTCATAAGGGACTATGTTCAGAAGGGTGTTATATCTTTAAACTTTGTTGATACAGACCATCAATGGGCTGATATCTTTACAAAACCCCTGGCTGAAGATAGGTTTAAGTTCATTCTGAAGAACATCAGTATGGATTTATGCCCAGAATGAGAAGATGAGAAGTTCTTATGTATGAGTATCTTCTGAAATGAAAATGGATCATTTTTTTTAATCAGAAGTTCTGTTAGAAATCTTTTAGAAATTATGATTCGGTTATTACTAACGTTTCATTGTCTAAGTTGATTCAGAACCTCTTTTAAAGCAAAACAGATGTAACGTTTTATCTCGGGATGGTAAACCTGTCGTTACTGTTCATGGATAAGCGCGCGTGCAGTTGAAGGGACGCCGACCATAGGTAACTGTGCTAGTCACCTCATTTGTCTTTATTATCTCTCCTCGCGTCACGTAACATTAATTGCTTTTCATCATTTACTCTCTGTCAGTTTTTCTTTATATTCTTCAAACACTTCTCCTTCCCTCTCATATTTTCTCTATCCACTCTATTTTTTTGCATTCATATCAAACCATAGCTGTTCATTATCTGCAAATCCATCATGAACTCTTCATCAAGCCCAGAAAACCATGGAAAAGATCAAAACAACAAGAGGAAAGCTGTTGAAACATCTCCCTCCAAACCTAAAAAGATAAAGATCACCTATGACCCTCTCAAGGTGAATCCATTCGAAGCCATGTTATCTGGAAACTATTCTAGACGTGTGTTTCAACCCCCTGGTGAAAGCCCTCTATCATCTCCATCTTCTTCCTCATCTTGTTTCCTTCTAGACTCAACTTCCTCTTCATCTAACCTTTCCTCTCCCTCAGCCCATTCCGAAGAAATCTCTTCATCTTCACCCGCTGAGAATGTTGTCTCTGATAAGGATTGTAGAAGATCTGCATCAGAACCAAGTCTCCCTGACCCCTCGCCTGGAAGCCCAAGAAGCAGTCAATGAGGCGTTTCACTCCTTCATGGCATGCTGGCACAGACTTTGTCTTAGCTAGGGTCTTAGGATTTGGTCTTAGTAGTTTTTCTTTCCTTGTTGCATCTGCTTGTTAAACATCCTCTCTTGTAATCTGTTTTGATTATAAATGAAAACTTTCCTTGTTTTACATTCCAGTGATTTTATTTGTCATTTTATTCATCTGAATCTTTTGGAATATTCTTTTTGATGTTATGACAAAAAGGGGGAGAAGATAAATGATAAATGATTTGATTAATCTATCAGTTGCTGGGTAAAGCTCCCACACATTTACTAACAAGAACTGCAAGTTCTATATGGTCTAAGTGTTTTGCAGGTATAAAGAAGTGAAGAGAATCTTCAACGCAGACACAGAAGCAAAACCATGGAAACTGAGGCAAGCTTAGTGCTGTCAAGCTTCAGAGATCAGAAGCACTGATAATAGAATTTGATCCATATTTGTCTATTTGATCTGACAAAATTCTATTTGCTCTGATACATTATTTTAGCCTATATGGCTCTGATACATATCATGTGTTCGAATATACATTTTATGTTCTGACTAGTTCATGCTGACTTTTGTCGTTTAGTTTTTTGTTCTGTAACATTTCAGGATGTAGAGATGCTCAAATGATGCTCTGGTACATTCAACAATGTTCTGATACAAATCTAGCATGAAGTGATGTTGGTAGAAATTCAAAGCTCTGAAGCTATCCGAGGGAAGCAGAAATCAGAAGCTGTGAATGTTCTAAAGATCCAGAAAACTCAAGTTCTGAAGCTGTCCTAAATGGAAGCAGAAATCAGAAGCTGTGAATGTTCAGTAGATCAAAGAAATTCAAGTTCTGAAGCTGTCCTAGATGGAAGCAGAAGTCAGAAGCTGTGAATGTTCAGAAGATCAAAGAAATTCAAGTTCTGAAGCTGTCCTAGATGGAAGCAGGAATCAGAAGCTGTGAGTGTTCTAGGGATCTAAAGAAATTCTAGTTCTGAAGCTGTCCAATGGAAGCAGAAGTCAGAAGCTATGAATTTTCTAAAGACAGAAGCTTATATGATCGTCTCTACCGAAATAATCAGGGAAGTCTTTTATTAAAATTCTTCGAGTATTTATTTCAGGGGGAGATTATTTATCTCAGGGGGAGATTGTTAATCTCAGGGGGAGACATATTCATATGCTTATGCTATAGCTGTGTAATTTGTCTTTTGCAGTCTATTCTTTCTGATCGCAAATTCATATCATTTATATATGTTTTTGTCATCATCAAAAAGGGGGAGATTGTTAGAACAAGATTTGTTCTGATCAATTATCTTAGTTTTGATGATAACAATAATATGAATTTTGCTTAAGATAATATGGTACTCTAATCCAATGCAATTTCCTTTTCAGGAAATATATATATAAGAGTACGCATAATTCAGCGCTCAGAAGCTTTGTCTCAAAGGGTTCAGCATGCAACATCAGAACATGGTCTGGCAAGACATCAGAAGATGGTCGAAGCAGAATCAGAACATGGGTCTATGGAAGCATCAGAAGAACAAGAGAACAGAAGCACTGAAGTACTGATGGTATCACGCTCAGAAGCACTTCAAGGTCAGAAGATCAGAAGATGCTATGCACCAAGCTGTTTGACTCTGATGATATTCAAACGTTGTATTCACAAACATCAGATCAGAAGGAAGTACAAGTGGCAAGCTACGCTGACTGACAAAAGGAACGTTAAAAGCTACTAAAGGCTACGTCAGTAGACACAGCGTGAACAAGGCTCGAGGTAGTTGACAAAAGCGTATAACATTAAATGCGATGCTGTACGGAACACGCAAAGCATTAAATGCATTCAACGGTCATCTTCTCCAACGCCTATAAATATGAAGTTCTGAAGTGAAGCAAGGTTAACGATCCTGAACAAAACAACTTGCTAAAACGCTGTTCAAATTCAAAGCTCAGAATCTTCATCTTCATCAAAGCTCACTACATTGCTGTTGTAATATATTAGTGAGATTAAGCTTAAACGTTAAGAGAAATATCACAGTTGTGATTATCGCTTTTAAGAAGCATTTGTAATACTCTTAGAATTGATTACATTAAGTTGTAAGGAACTAGAGTGATCGTGTGGATCAGAATACTCTAGGAAGTCTTAGAGGTTATCTAAGCAGGTTGTAACTAGAGTGATCGTGTGGATCAGTAGACTCTAGAAAAGTCTTAGAGGGTATCTAAGCAGTTGTTCCTGGAGTGATCAGTGTGTGATCAGAAGACTCTGGAAGACTTAGTTGCTGACTAAGTGGAGAACCATTGTAATCCGTGCGATTAGTGGATTAAATCCTCAGTTGAGGTAAATCATCTCTGCGGGGGTGGACTGGAGTAGTTTAGTTAACAACGAACCAGGATAAAAATAACTGTGCAATTTATTTTTATCTGTCAAGTTTTAAAGCTACACTTATTCAAACCCCCCCTTTCTAAGTGTTTTTCTATCCTTCAGCTGACACGATCAATCTCCAACGAACACTTCTTAACATACTAGACCACCAGTATTCGATGGTGAAGTTCAAACAAATCCAACTGCATCTACATCTGGCTCTGCTGAGCAATACAACGGTAACAATGGTTACACTAGACCACCAGTATTCGATGGTGAAAACTTTGAATATTGGAAAGATAAACTGGAAAGTTACTTTCTTGGTCTGGATGCTGATCTATGGGATCTTCTGTTGGATGGTTACAAACATCCTGTTAAAGCTACTAGTGTAAGGCTCACAAGAAGCGAAATGACTGATGATCAAAAGAAAGAATTCAAAAATCATCACAAATGCAGGACTGTTTTGCTGAATGCTATCTCTCATGCTGAGTATGAGAAGATATCTAACAGGGAAACTGCCCATGATATATATGAGTCATTGAAAATGACCCATGAGGGAAATGCTCAAGTCAAGGAGATTAAAGCTCTTGCTCTAATCCAGAAATATGAAGCCTTCAAGATGGAGGATGATGAAGATATTGAGAAGATGTTCTCAAGATTTCAAACTCTAACTGCTGGTTTGAGAGTTCTGGATAAAGGCTACACCAAGGCTGATCATGTAAAGAAGATTATCAGAAGCTTACCCAGAAGATGGGGTCCAATGGTGACTGCATTCAAGATTGCCAAGAATCTGAATGAAGTTTCTTTGGAAGAGCTTATCAGTGCCTTGAGAAGCCATGAAATAGAGCTGGATGCAAACGGGCCTCAGAAGAAAGGTAAGTCTATTGCGTTAAAATCAAATATTAAAAAATGTACTAACACTTTTCAGGCTAGAGAAGAAGATCCTGAAGAATCAGAATCTGAAGAAGAAGATGAATTGTCCATGATCTCCAGAAGGGTAAACCAACTCTGGAAGAGCAAGCAAGGGAAGTTCAGAGGCTTCAGAAGTTCAAAGAGATTTGAACGAGGAGAATCTTCTGGTGACAGAAGATCTGACAAGAAGAAGGTTGTCTGCTATGAGTGCAATGAGCCTGGACATTACAAGAACGAGTGTCCAAAACTTCAGAAGGAGAATCCCAAGAAGAAGTTTCATAAGAAGAAAGGTCTTATGGCAACATGGGATGATTCTGAATCAGAATCAGAATCAGACTCTGAAGAAGAGCAGGCCAACTTCGCGCTGATGGCTACAGAAGATGATGGATCAGAATCTACATCAGAATCAGATTCTGAAGAGGTATTTTCTGAACTATCTAGAGAAGAGTTAGTTTCCAGTTTAACAGAACTTCTGGAACTCAAGGCTCATCTTAGTATCAAATACAAAAAGCTGAAAAAGCAGTTTGAATTTGAAACTAAGAAGCTGGAAGTGGAAAATTTTGAACTGAAGGAAAAAGTTTTAAATCTATCCAAAGATAGTGGATCTCCTTCTGAAACAGAAAAATCCATTCCTAGCATGAATCATATTCTGAAAGAATATGACTCGAGCTTCAGAAAGTTCTTATCTAGAAGTATTGGCAGAAGTCATCTTGCTTATATGATATATGGTGTTTCTAGAAACAGAATGTTTGGTTTTGGCTATGAGGGTGATACCTCACATAAATTTGAACCTATTGATGATCTGAAGATCACATACAAGTCATTGTATGATCAGTTCAAATATGGCCATGCACATGATATTAGGCTCACTTCACATGCACAGAAGTTTAACATTGTTCACACCAAGAAGCTTGTGACACATCCTAAGAAATATCATGCTGACAAACCTAAAGAATATCATGTTGTTCCTCCTGTTAAATATTTTGCTAAACCCAAGTTCAATCAGAACTTAAGGAGAACTAACAAGAAAGGACCCAAGAAATTATGGGTACCTAAGGAGAATATCATTTATGTTGCAGATATCCTTGGCAGCAAAAAGGACAAAAAGCAAAATGTCATGGTACCTGGACTCTGGGTGCTCGCGACACATGACGGGAAGAAGGTCTACATTCCAAGACCTTGTGCTTAAACCAGGTGGAGAAGTCAAGTTTGGAGGATATCAGAAGGGAAAAATCATTGGCTTTGGAACCATAAGTCTTGGTAACTCTCCTTCCATATCTAATGTACTTCTTGTAGAAGGATTAACGCATAACTTATTGTCCATAAGTCAATTAAGTGACAATGGTTATGATATAATCTTCAATCAAAAGTCTTGCAAGGCTGTAAGTCAGAAGGATGGCTCAATCCTATTTACAGGCAAGAGAAAGAACAACATTTATAAGATTGATCTTTCTGATCTTGAGAAGCAGAAGGTAACTTGTCTTATGTCTGTTTCTGAGGAGCAATGGGTCTGGCACAGAAGATTAGGACATGCTAGTTTGAGAAAGATTTCTCAGATTAACAAACTAAATCTGGTCAGAGGACTCCCAAATCTGAAATACAAATCAGATGCTCTTTGTGAAGCATGTCAGAAGGGCAAGTTCTCCAGACCTGTATTCAAGTCTAAGAATGTTATTTCTTCCTCAAGGCCGTTAGAACTCTTGCACATTGATCTGTTTGGCCCAGTCAAAACAACATCTGTCAGAGGGAAGAAATATGGATTAGTCATCGTTGATGATTATAGCCGCTGGACATGGGTAAAGTTCTTGAAACACAAGGATGAGTCTCATTCAGTGTTCTTTGAATTCTGCACTCAGATCCAATCTGAGAAGGAGTGCAAAATCATAAAGGTCAGAAGTGATCATGGTGGTGAATTTGAGAACAAATTCTTTGAGGAGTTCTTCAAAGAAAATGGTATTGCCCATGATTTCTCTTGTCCTAGAACTCCACAGCAAAATGGAGTTGTAGAGCGAAAGAATAGGACTCTACAAGAAATGGCCAGAACCATGATCAATGAAACCAATATGGCTAAGCAATTCTGGGCAGAAGCAATAAACACTGCATGTTATATTCAGAATAGAATCTCTATAAGACCTATTCTAAATAAGACTCCTTATGAATTGTGGAAGAACAGAAAGCCCAACATTTCATATTTCCATCCTTTTGGATGTGTATGTTTTATTCTGAATACTAAAGATCATCTTGGTAAGTTTGATTCTAAAGCACAAAAGTGTTTCCTTCTTGGATATTCTGAACGCTCTAAAGGCTACAGAGTATACAATACTGAAACATTGATTGTAGAAGAATCAATCAATATCAGGTTTGATGATAAGCTTAGTCTTGAAAAACCAAAGCAGTTTGAGAATTTTGCAGATTGTGATATTGATATATTAGAAGCTGTAGAACCAAGAAGCAAAACTGCAGAAGCTGACAGTCTTAGAAGCAATGGATCAGAAGATCAAGTTGCTGCATCTTTAGAGAATCTCAAGATTTCTGAAGAACCAACAGTCCGAAGATCACCTAGACTTGCCTCAGCTCATTCAGAAGATGTGATCCTTGGAAAGAAAGATGATCCCATCAGAACAAGGGCATTCCTTAAGAACAATGCAGAATGTCAATTAGGTCTTGTTTCTTTGATCGAGCCAACTTCTGTTGATCAAGCTCTAGAAGATCCAGACTGGATAATTGCCATGCAAGAAGAACTAAATCAGTTTACAAGGAATGATGTATGGGACTTGGTTCCTAGACCAAAAGGATTTAACATCATCGGCACTAAGTGGGTATTCAGAAACAAGCTGAGTGAGAAAGGTGAAGTGGTAAGAAACAAAGCCAGACTGGTGGCTCAGGGTTATAGTCAGCAAGAAGGGATTGACTATACAGAAACCTTTGCACCAGTGGCCAGGTTAGAATCTATTCGTCTATTAATTTCTTTTGCCACTCAACACAACATCACTCTTTATCAGATGGATGTTAAGAGTGCCTTCTTAAATGGTTACATAGATGAAGAAGTTTATGTCCATCAACCTCCTGGTTTTGAAAACTCCATGTCTCCAAATCATGTTTTTAAATTAAAGAAATCATTATACGGATTGAAACAAGCTCCTAGAGCTTGGTATGAACGTTTGAGTTCTTTCCTTCTGGAAAATGGTTTCACTAGAGGAAAAGTGGACACTACACTCTTCTGTAAAACATTTAAAAAGGATATTCTAATTTGTCAAATTTATGTTGATGATATTATCTTTGGAACATCTAATGCTACACTTGGAAAGGAGTTTGCTGAGTTTATGCAGGCTGAATTTGAAATGAGCATGATGGGAGAACTCAAGTATTTCCTTGGGATTCAAATCAACCAAACTTCTGATGGAACTTATGTTCATCAAACGAAGTATGTGAAAGAACTTCTGAAGAAGTTTAATCTTTCTGAAAGCAAAGAAGCCAAAACTCCTATGCATCCAACATGTGTCCTAGGTAAGGATGAGGTAAGTAAGAAGGTAGATCAGAAGTTGTACAGAGGTATGATTGGATCTCTTCTATACCTAACTGCTTCTAGACCTGACATTCTCTTCAGTGTTTGTTTGTGTGCTAGATTCCAATCAGATCCAAGAGAATCTCATTTCACTGCGGTTAAGAGAATTCTGAAAGGTACTACTAATGTTGGTTTAGTTTACAGAAGATCCAAAGATTACAACTTAGTAGGATTCTGTGATGCTGACTATGCTGGAGATAGAATTGAAAGGAAGAGCACTTCTGGAAGTTGTCAATTTCTTGGAAGTCATCTGATCTCATGGTATAGCAAGAAGCAAGCTACTATTGCCCTCTCAACAACAGAAGCAGAATATGTTGCTGCTGCTGGTTGTAGCACACAAATGCTCTGGATGAGAAGTCAACTAGAAGATTATCAGATATATGAGAGTAACATTCCTATCTTCTGTGATAATACTTCTGCTATATGTTTATCTAAGAATCCTATCTTACATTCAAAAGCTAAACATATTAAGATTAAACATCATTTCATAAGGGACTATGTTCAGAAGGGTGTTATATCTTTAAACTTTGTGGATACAGACCATCAATGGGCTGATATCTTTACAAAACCCCTTGCTGAAGATAGGTTTAAGTTCATTCTGAAGAATATCAGTATGGATTTATGCCCAGAATGAGAAGATCTTATGTATGAGTATCTTCTGAAATGAGATTGGATTAGTCTTTTATAAGAAGTTCTGATTGTAATCAATTAGAAGTAATGATTCTGTTATTACTAACGTTTCATTGTCTAAGTTGACTCAAAATCTCTTTAAAAGTAAAACAGCTGTAACTGGCTATCCAGATGGTAAACACGTGTTCACTATTTCTGGACAAACGTGCGTGCAGTTGAGGGGACGTCTACTTAGGTAACTGTGCTAATCACTTCTTTTGTCATTATTATCTCTCCTCACGACATGTAACATTAAATGCCATTCATCATTTCTTTTATTGTCCTTTACGTTTTTATATCCGTCAAACGTTTCCCTTCCCTAGAACGTTTCTTTCCCCACATTCCCTCTATTTATTTCTCCATTTCTTTGCATTTTTCAATCAATCTTTGCACTCTTTCTCTCTTTCTCTCACTTTTCTATGAATATTTTTTGCATAAACCTTAGTTTATTCATCTTCAACCTAGCATTCACCATGAATCCGTCTTCAAGTTTCTCTCAAGAGGTTTCTCCACTGAAAACTTGCTTCAGTCCTCCATCAGTAATGGAAGTTTTGTGCAAATCTCATGTGGACGCTGATGATTTGGGTGCTTATGGTTTCAACCAAGATGCAAAGGCGAAGGCTCAAGGGTGGTCGATCTATATGAATAGAACGGTTGGAAGGGTTGTCTGGTTCCAGGTTGAGAAATAAATCTCGGGGATCGCTGACATTGATCTCAAGACGGATCTCTCAAGATTTCAAGAAGTCTCAAGTCAGATCTCTTCTGTGATGCTGTTATCAACATTTATCCAAAGGAAGAAGACTTTCTTGCGATATTGGATGAAGTTAAGGATCATGTTCTTGACTTCTATGTTAAGGGAAAGCCCCGTTTGAGACATTAACTCTCTTCCTGTGAACTGTCTCTCACTTCCTCCTTGAATTCATGCATCTCTCCTACAGTGGAGGTTCTAGTCTGGACAGGCATGCAGAGTTTCAAGCTTTCATGGCTGAACAAACTGAGAAGACCGCAGGGATTCATGATATGTTAACTAAGATTATGTCTAAGGTAGGGTTGTAGTCCTTAAGTCCTTGTAGTTTTCTTTCCTTGTTGCATCTGTTATTCTGCATACATCTTTTGTAATCCTGCTTGTTTAATCAATGAAAAGTTTAATTCTGTTTCTTTCCTTTGTCGTTTTCTACATCTGAATCTTTTATATTCTTTTTTGATGTTATGACAAAAAGGGGGAGAAAATATATGATAAATGATCTAATTAAATATTATCAGTTACCGGGTAAAAAGGCCCCACATTACTAACAGAACTTGCAAAGTTCTATGCTTTAAGTTGTGTTGTTGCAGGAATCGAAGATTCAAGATCAACATTAGAAGCAACAAGATGAATCAAGTTCTTGGATTCTTGAAGCAAGCTGAGTGCTATGAAGCTTCAGAATCAGAATCAGAAGCAAGAAGGAAGAATGTTCAGATATTCTGATGATAGAATATGATCTGAAACATTATGTCTATTTGTTCTGATACATTCTATATGGCTTATATGGCTATGTTACATATTATGTGTTCTGAAACATATTTTATGTTCTGATTCATTCATGCTGACTTTTGTCGTTTAGTTTTGTTCTGTAACATTTCAGGATGTAGAGATGCTCTGATGAAGCTCTGGTACATTCAACAATGTTCTGATACAATCTAGCATGAAGTGATGTAAGAAGAAATTCAAGTTCTGAAGCTGTCCCAATGGAAGCAAGAATCAGAAGCTGTGGATGTTCTGAAGATCTAAAGAAAGTCAAGTTCTGAAGCTGTCCGATGGAAGCAGGAATCAGAAGCTGTGAATGTTCTGAAGATCAAAGAAATTCAAGTTCTAAAGCTGTCCGATGGAAGCAGGAATCAGAAGCTGTGATGTTCTGAAGATCAAAGAAATTCAAGTTCTGAAGCTGTCCGATGGAAGCAAAAGTCATAAGCTGTGAATGTTCTGAGGATCTAAAAGAAATTCAATGTTCTGAAGCTGTCCTATGGAAGCAGAAATCAGAAGTCATGAATGTTCTGAGGATCTAAAAGAAATTCAATGTTATGAAGCTGTCCTATGGAAGCAGAAATCAGAAGTCATGAATGTTCTGAAGATCAAGCACTGTGAACGTCTCTACTGAAATACTCAGGGAAGTCTTTTATTTATAAAATTCTTCTAGTATTAATTTCAGGGGGAGATTATTCATCTCAGGGGGAGATTGTTAATCTCAGGGGGAGACATATTCACATGCGTATGTTATAGCTGTGTAATTTGTCTTTAGCCGTCTACTCTTTCTAATTGCAAATTCATATCATTTATATATGTTTTTGTCATCATCAAAAAGGGGGAGATTGTTAGAACAAGATTTGTTCTGATCAATATTCTTAGTTTTGATGATAACAAGGATATGAATTTTGTGTGAGATAATGTGGTACTCTAATACATTGCAATTTCCCTTTCAGGAAATATATAAAGAGTATGCACAAATCAGCGCTCAGAAGCTTTGTCTCAGAAGGTTCAGCATGCAACATCAGAACATGGTCTGGCAAGACATCAGAAGATGGTCAAGGCAGAATCAGAACATGGGTCTATGGAAGCATCATAAGAACTTGAGATCAGAAGCAGAAGCACTGAAGTTCTCATGGTATCACGCTCAGAAGCACTTCAAGGTCAAAAGACAAGAAGATGCTATGCACCAAGCTGTTTGACTCTGATGATATTCAAATGTTGTATACACAAACATCAGATCAGAAGAAAGTACAGGTGGCAGGCTACGCTGACTGACAAAAGGAACGTTGGAAGCTATTAAAGGCAACGTCAGTAGACACGACGTGAACAAGGCTCGAGGTAGTTGACAAAAGCGTGAAACATTAAATGCAATGCTGTACGGAATACGCAAAGCATTAAATGCTCCCAACGGTCATCTTCTCAAACGCCTATATAAATGAAGTTCTGATGAGAAGCAAGGTTACCAATTTCTTGACGATTTGCTAACAACTAACTTGCTGAAACGCTGTTCAAATCAAAGCTCAGAAACTTCATCTTCATCAAAGCTCACTACATTGCTGTTGTAATATATTAGTGAGATTAAGCTTAAACGTTAAGAGAAATATCACTGTTGTGATTATAGCTTGTCAGAAGCATTTGTAATACTCTTAGAATTGATTACATTAATTTGTAAGTAACTAGAGTGATCAAGTGTTGATCAGGATACTCTAGGAAGTCTTAGCTTGTGTCTAAGCAGTTGTAATTTAGAGTGATCACGTGGTGGTCAGGATACTCTAAGAAAGTCTTAGCTTGTGTCTAAGCATTTGTTCCTAGAGTGATTAGGTTGTGATCAGGATACTCTAGAAGACTTAGTCGTGGGCTAAGTGAAAAACCATTGTAATCTGTTGCGATTAGTGGATTAAATCCTCAGGTGAGGTAAATCACTCCGTGGGGGTGGACTGGAGTAGTTTAGTTAACAACGAACCAGGATAAAAATAACTGTGCAATTTGTTTTTATCGTTCAAGTTTTTACGAATACACTTATTCAAACCCCCCATTTCTAAGTGTTTTTCTATCCTTCAATGACATGGCATAAAAAAAATAACTTTGCTTTTTTTTTAGGTTACTGCTGCAGTCAAATAAATAACTTCAAAACTTTTCAGATCTAAGTCGATACCTTGGACGGTTCCTTAATGATCTACCTCAGATTTAAGTCGATATCTTGGACAGTTCCTTAATGATCTACCTTCGGATCTAAGTCGATACCTTGGACGGTTCCTTAATGATCTACCTTTGGATCTAAGTCGATACCTTGGACGGTTCCTTAATGATCTACCTCAGATTTAAGTCGATACATTGGACGGTTCCTTAATAAACTACCTCAGATTTAAGTCGATACCTTGGACGGTTCCTTAAACAATCTACCCTCAGATTTAAGTCGATACCTCGGACGGTTCCTTAAAAAATCTACTTTCAAATTTAAGTCGATACCTCAGACGGTTCCTTAAACAATCAACTATTTCCTAAGATGTAATTCAGTTAATACGAACGGTACTGACACGACGAGAGATCTAATTCTATCATCACGAACGGTGTAGACACGATCATCTCTCTAAGATCTAATTAATGTATTACGAACGGTACTGACACGATCAACATTCGGAGATCTAATTCTATCATCACAAATGGTGTAGACACGATCATCCTTCCCAAGTCTAATTCAGTTACTACAAACGGTGCTGACACGATCAATCTCCAACGAACACTTCTTAACATACTAAACTCAGATTCAGCCTAACGCACGGTTTTCCAGACATCTATGGATGCAAATTAGATTTAGTCTAACGTACGACATATCCTTCAGCCTAACGCATGGCCTTCCAGACATCTGCGGATGCAAACTAGATCCAGTCTAACGTGCGACTCATCCTAAAGTATATTCTTCAGATACAGTCTAACGTACGACGTACTCTAAAGTCTATCAACATCTAGATGGCATCTTTAAGCCCATCTCAATCATACATATTTTCCAAACACCTGGATGGCATATTCAAGCCCATCTCCGACAAAAGTCCCTACTTCAGCTAGGGCAAATTCCTGGGTATTCTAGTGTTCAATCCTCTTCTACCTTCAGATTCCGACAGGCACACATGCCAATCTACATCCTCAAATATAAGAAGATTGAACAGGGGCAGCTGTCATACCCCAAAATTTACCCACCACATTTATATACTCAAGTTCATTTGAATATCAGAAGCTCAAGATTCGACTGATTGTACACTCTCCTAAACAACAACCCTCAAACTAGGGTTTTGAGCTTTTCAAAGAAAAATCAAGTTCTGATACCTCCAAAGGACTCCATGGTCTCTCATATACCTCAAAGGATCCTCATGCCAAGTTTCAAGCTCTGATTCACAAGATTGCTCAGTCAACTGCTCAAACGATCAATAGTTGACCAATTTGACCTAAAAGTCAACTACGGTCAAAGTACAATCAAAATTCCCGATTTTTGGTCAACATCAACATTTTAATGTTAGATTCATCATTTGATCAAGGTTTGAGCATGATTCATAGGAGAAAGTCAACTGAACTTTGACCAGCCATAACTTTCACATGGAACATCATAAATTTTCCATCCAAAGTTCATCTTAAAGGAAATTTGATTCTCTACAACTTTGTCTCTCACATGCCAATGCTAGAAATGCACCATTTGGGAGATATGGGCCAGTACATTACAGGTCCTCCAAAAAAGTCAACAAAAAGTCCTTTTTTCTCAAAGCTCATAACTTGAACATGGTAAACTCAATTGAGATGAAACCAAAAGGAGCCTTTAGGGGACTCTTTGAGCTTTCTAGAAAGTGTTAGAACACTTCCATAGGATTAATATTGAGGGAGATATGAAACGCACAAGACGAGCAAAATTCAAAGAATGCACAAAACCCTAATTGGTGAATTTCCCATTTTCTAGTAATGGGCCCATTCTTTTATGTTACTCATGAGACTCTAAGCTTATAGGAGGCCCATAAAGATATTCAGCATTATTTTATGATTTTTATTTCTTTTAATTTGAATTTATTCCCTTAAATTCAAATAAAATCAAATAAAATCATAATTAAATAATGAAAATTTATGTGTTTATTTTTCTATTTTTTAATCAACTCAAAAATCATGTGAGGACCCACAAAATAATCTCATAACACATTAGGTTTTTATTTCTTTATTTTTGGATTTTATTTATGTAAAATTCAAAATTAAATCAAATAGAATTATCTAAAAATTATGTGATTGTTTTTTTGTGATCCAAATTGATTCATGAGCATATAAAAACGTGAAAATAAGCACAACATAATGGGAAGCTCAAAATAGTAAGATTTTGTGCAAAAATCAATCAAATATTTTCTCAATTTCTTTTCCAATCAAAGAGGTGATTTTATCTAAAGTTTTCAACCCTAAATCACTCCCTATATATACACAAGGTATTCAGCATTAGGGGTAACGTTCTGGAGCCAAGGCATTAGGGTTTCTTATCCATAGAAATTCTTCAAGTTTTCCATATGCTAGGGCAATCAAAAGGTCGTTGTTGCAGCCACTTCTAAGTATCCCTAGTCACCTCGTTACACTCCAAAGATGTTAAAAGGTGAGTTCAGGTAATATATGGCACAAGAGAATATTCGTAATACATGTATCATGAATACCACATCTTGTTGATTTTTTTAGTTTTCGTTTTCCATATACCCTTGCGTATTAATGGTATTTCTTGATGTCAATGAGTTCCTGGCATGATTTAGGGAAGGTTAGGACTACTGGTTCGAAGCTTTACGGTAAGAACACGACTACACCATGATTAGGGCATCATCACGGCATGCCTTCGAAACTCCATGGTGCGGTTTGTTTCAGCCAAAAATAACGCGTCCATTGAGTCCAAAACACTTGATTTAGGTGACCTGAGAATTCGTGATGTTTTGATTCACGCGTTTTCCTTGAGTTTTTAGATTTTGCAGGTTCGAAGGAAATATTCGCAGGTAATTCTGCAACAGTTTCCATAACTAAATCCGTAGCAAACTTTGGGAGAGATGATGAGCAGTAGCCCTGGATGTTTGACCTGCTGCGTGGCCATTCTGAATCCCCTTATTGGCCAGTTAAAGACGCCACTCTCTTTCCGCACGCATGTCGCGACCTGGCTCGCTAGTCAAAGTTCAACACTTTCTCTCTCTCCATCCCATTAGTCAGCCAACGCACCAGGGGACCCACACTTGACTTTGCTGTTGAATTTTCCATTTAAGCTATTTATTTCTTATTTATTGTTTGCTGATTAATATATTAACAAAATTAACATGCAGCAAGAATGGTATTGAGTAGTGTTTTTCAACCATTGAAACCTGGGCTCGATCCCCAGGGGTGTCGTTTTATTTTTATAAATCATGTGAACACAGATCCAGTACAAACGCCTTCACGCGCACTCACCGTACTCCCTCAGATCCCAGCCACTGGATTGCTACGCAATTTGATCCAACGCCCATGTAGAGCTCCACACTATGGACACTCGTACTAGATCCCACGCCCCAGGTTTCTTATTTTTTTTTCTTCTTTTTCTGTCAGCTTTTTTCAGGTTTTTCTTTCTTCCTTTGTTTTTTAGTTTTATTTTATCTTATTTTAATTAATAAGTTAATTAACTAATAATTAGATTTATAAGGATTAACATAATAACTAATTTAATCATTTCTCTCAAATTAATTAGGTTAATTTAATTAGTAATTAGAATTATTATTTTTTTAATTAGTTAACTTTAATTTAAAAATTAGGTTTTAATTAATTTTAGGCTAATGATTTTAGGTTTACTATTTTTAATTAAATTTTAGGCTAATTATTTTAGATTTTAAATAGTAATTAATTAATTTTTAGATTTTATCACCAATGTTTGCCCTTAGCCCTAACCCTAAAAAATTATTATTTGGTAAGTGTTGTCCATTAACTGTAGGCTAGGTTTTAGGCTTTTACCCTTAGATTTTTTAGCCATAAGGTTGTTAACCATGGTTTCCCTAAACTGCATTTTTATCCGCGAATTCTCTTCTCATCTCCCACTCCAATGTATGT
The DNA here is from genome assembly GCF_029867415.1 of Vicia villosa. NCBI lineage: Eukaryota > Viridiplantae > Streptophyta > Magnoliopsida > Fabales > Fabaceae > Vicia > Vicia villosa. Next base: position 20,228 of record NW_026706746.1, on the reverse strand, counting down.
CGCATGCCTTTAATTTTTGATTTATTTAATTTCCGCCTTTATTTAATTTTTGTTTTTATTTAATTTCTGCCTTTGTTTAATTATTTAAATTCTGTTATTTAAATTTTAGAAGTTGTATAGGTCGCAAATTTTTGGATGTAATAGTAATTAGGATTTAATTTCTGCTTTCCGCATCCCCTGGTTTTTATTATGTCTCCCCCAATCCCGAAGCCATGTAATAGCGTAGGATTTAATTTCCGCAATTTATTTTCTGTAAATATATTAACTGCGTGGTTAGTAAAATAGGGAGTGACAGGATTAATTAATTAAACGATAGCTCACCTAAATCAAGATAACATAACTGAATTTGAACCACGTGATTGCTACACACACGCACCTCTAGGGTAACGCCTCTTGTTGCCTGTTGCCTTCGATTTCGATCAAATAGTCAAGTCCCTTCGAATATAGGGATACCTTAGCTTGCTGCCTTCGATTCAAAATCACCACGTCCCTCCGATAAAAGATCATGGTCCCTTCGAGTTGCCTATGATAAATATGATCTTGTCCCTCGATAAAATGGTGATAGTCCCTTCGAATGCTAAGGTATCCTTATTGTTTCCTAAATGACTATTATATCCTTCCCTTAGACTACCTGCCCTCTTTATGGCAAGGGACAGTCTTATGGCGAAAGATACTTCTCTCGATGACCCGCACATCCAATTGAAAGACTTCTTGCCCTCTCATGGTATGGATAGATCCTTTCGCCCGAAAGACTTAAAGAACAAGAAAGACAAACTTAGGGTAGGTAGTTCTTAATTGCTTGCTCCACTCAAATCAAATTCAAAATACTTTTCACACCTCCTTTTCAAATACTTTCAAACAAGGCTACGCTTATTTACAAGCTAAAGTCCTTAACGAAATATTTTTACTATTCACACACGACACTTTTCAAACAATTCAAACAAACAAGTGAGCTAAGCAATTAAGAGCCCATGGATAACCATGGATGCAAAGGGTGTTGAAACATATTCTGTTAATGTTTTGAATATTACAAACTATTTTATCTAAAGAAACTCCAAAGTGATTTCATCAATTAATCATCTAAATAATTTATGGTCTCTATCAAACAAAGAGTTAAAATGATGATTCAAGATTGAGCTGACAAAGAACAAAGCTTTAAGAACATATGGATTCTCAAAAGTTAAACAAGTTACTCTTCAGAATTATGGTCCCAGAGTTACTCTTCAGAATGACAGTCCCAGAGTTACTCTCCAGAATTATGGTCCCAGAGTTACTCTTCAGAATGACAGTCCCAGAGTTACTCTCCAGAATCATGGTCCCAGAGTTACTAGTCCCAGAGTTACGTGTTCCAGAGTTACTCGTCCCAGAGTTACTAGTCCCAGAGTTACGTGTTCCAGAGTTACTCGTCCCAGAGTTACTCGTCCCAGGGTTACTTGTCCCAGAGTTACTCGTCCCAGAGTTACTCCTCCATATTTACTTTGCCAAGAATAAGTCTTTGTTGAAATGGTCAAATGTCAGAACTTGCAGATTGTCAGCAGTACCAAGTCAAGCCAAGACCAAGTCCAAAGCTGCCAGCACTTCTCATGAGAAACTCTCGGCACTTCCTTCTCCTTTGCTTTGCTCTATAAATACAAGACTTATGCTTCATTCTCATGCACCGAAAATATCCACAAGCATACAAAGAAAACCAAAGTCTTTATTCACAAAGCAATCATACTCTCTATATATTATCTTTAGCTCTCACTACCATATAGTGATCAAAATATATTAAGAGTTATCATACACATTCTATATTTAAATACTCACTGCCATATGGAGAGTATTTAGGAACTTATTGTAAACCTACTAAGATCACAAAGTATATCATAGATATACAAACCAATCATTTTGTAAGCTATCTGTAAGCTATATCATTCAGAAGTGTAAGCCTGGTGAGGCTAAGAATACATAGAAGAAAAAGCCATTGTAAGAAGTATTTGATAAAGGATAATCTCACAGGGTGTGGGGACTGGACTAGCCAAGTTGGTGAACCAGGATAAGTTTTCTTGTGTTCTTTATTTATTGTCTTGTTCTTATATTATTCATACACTATATTTTATCACACACATTAACACTAATTATTTAAACCTCTAAAGACATTACTAATCACTTTCTTCTTATTAAAGGCAACCTTTTTAAATACTAAGATAAATTTTAAAAGGGACACAATCCAACCCCCCTTGTTGTGTCACACCTTATTCCATCAATTGGTATCAGAGCTCCGGGCTCTGAATATAGAGAACACTTAACCGTGTTAGAGTTAATCGATCAAACAGGAAATGGCCTATACAAAGTTTATAGCTGAAGGAGGATCATCACATAGACCTCCTTACTTTAATGGTTCTGACTACTACTACTGGAAAGGTAAGATGAGATTGTTTCTACTATCTCAAGATAACAACATGTGGTCTGTGGTTGAAAATGGCAACTACACACCAATGACTACTGCAACAGACACAGTTGCGTCAGTTCCAAAAATTCAGTCACAATGGACAAAAGAAGAAAACGACAAGGTACTACTAAACTCTAAAGCTCAATTTATATTATCATGTGCTCTTAGCAGGGAAGAATACGACCGGATAGAAGAATGCACAACTGCCAAAGAAATCTGGGATGCTCTCAAAATACATCACGAAGGAACAAATCATGTTAAAGAAGAAAGAATTGATCTAGGAGTCAGGAAATTTGAAACCTTTGAGATGAAGGAAGAAGAAACCATAGATGAAATGTTCTCTAGATTCACTATAATTGTCAATGAACTAAGATCACTGGGAAAAGCTTATTCTGCTCATGAAAGAATTAGAAAAATTCTAAGATGTCTCCCAAAGATTTGGAGACCTATGGTAACAGCTATCTCACAAGCAAAAGATCTAAAGATTCTACAAGTTGAAGAACTTATAGGATCTCTTCGTGCTCATGAAAGTATCCTCAATGAAGATAAACCACAAAGAAAAGGTAAAATGATAGCTCTTAAAACCTCTCATAATTCTGCATCTCAAATCTCCACCTCACAAGGGATAACTGAAGAAGAGACCGGATTTCTATCTGAGGATGAAAATGATTTGGCTTTAATCTCTAGAAGAATTCAACAAATGATTTTAAAAAGAAATCAAAACAGAAAGTCATTTCAACCCAGGAAAGATTACCAGAAACCTGAGATTGATAAAAGCAAGATTACATGTTATGGATGCAACAAACTTGGACACTTCAAAACAGAATGCCCACTCAAAACTCATAGGAATTTTTCCTCTAAAAAGAAATCTATGCTTGCACAATGGGATGACTCAGAGAACTCTAACTCTGAAGCTGAAGATGAGGAAGCTAACCTATGCCTGATGACTAACTCCGATTCTGAAGAGGTAAGTACACTAAACTCCTGTTATACTTGCAAAGAAATAGGAATTTTATTTGACAACCTATTAGAAGATTCAAATATCTTAACTCAAAAATGCTTATTTCAAAAAGAACAAATTCATACTCTTAAAACTGAAAAAGAAGATCTAATAAAATCCAACTTAAAACATTTAGAAACCATTAAGGAGTTACAAAAGGCATATTCTTATTTGTCATTACATCAGAAAGTTATTAATGAAAAAATCAAACCTCTTAACAATCAAGATAAAATTGAAAGTCTTGAAAATCAAGTAGAAACTCTCACCAAAGATATAACCTCCTTTTTAAAATCTACTGAAACATTTCAAAAAATAATGGGATCTCAATCAGGGGTCTTTGATAAAGCTGGATTAGGATTTAAACAATCTGAAAATCAAATGATTTATGAGAATTTTTTTCTTCCAAATAAAAATAGAACCAAGACTCAAACAAAAGAAAAAACTATTTTACAGGAGAAAAACATTATCAAACCAAAATGTTGTTATTGCAAGAAAACCAATCATCTTGAAAAACATTGTTATTTCAAAAAGAAAACCAATATATCAAATGATCATATTTCTAACAACAAAGGACCCAAAGAAATATGGGTACCTAAAAGATTACTAACACATAATGCAGGAATGTCTTCTGACCCTCAAGAAAAAGCCTTGGTACTTGGACAGTGGCTGCTCAAGACATATGACTGGAGATAGGGAAAGTTTTGTCTCTTTCAAAACTAAAGAAGGAGGAACTGTAACCTTTGGAAACAATGATAAAGCAAAAATCAAAGGTATTGGTTCCATAGGTAAAAAAGGTAATATCTTTATAAACAATGTGCAATATGTGGAAGGATTAAAACACAATCTTCTTAGCACTAGTAAACTATGTGATGATGGTTATGAAGTTAGTTTTAATCAAAATTCATGCATTGTAAAAATCCCATCTTCTGACAAAATTCTTTTTCTAGGAAAAAGGCACACAAATCTTTACACATTTTATTTAGATGATCTTTCATCTGAATCTTGCCTTTTATCTAGGGAAAAGGATAAGTGGCTATGGCACAGAAGATGTGGTCATACAAGTATGAAAAATATTTCAACACTTTCAAAATTAGATCTTGTTAGAGGTCTTCCCAAACTCAATTTTGAAAAAGACTCAATTTGTGAAGCTTGCATAAAAGGCAAACAGGTCAAAAGTAGTTTTCATTCAAAAAATATTGTGTCAACACACAAACCTTTGGAACTCCTTCATATTGATTTATTTGGTCCTGTAAAAACTTCAAGTCTAAGTGGAAAAAGATATGGCTTTGTCATTGTTGATGATTTCTCAAGGTACACATGGGTACTTTTCTTAAAAAATAAAGATGACTCTTTTGAAGCATTCAAAATCTTTTGCAAAAAAGTTCAAAATGAAAGAAACTCAAATATTGTTGCTGTAAGAAGTGATCATGGAGGAGAATTTGAAAATATTTCCTTTAAAACCTTCTTTGATGAAAATGGTATATCTCACAATTTCTCCTGTCCAAGAACACCTCAACAAAATGGTGTTGTAGAAAGGAAAAATAGAACTTTACAAGAAATGGCTAGAACTATGATAAATGAATCAAATGTTGAAAAATATTTCTGGGCTGAAGCTATCAATACTTCTTGCTATGTTTTAAATAGAGTAGCCATAAGGAAAATTTTGAAGAAAACTCCTTATGAACTATGGAAAAATAGAACTCCAAATATTTCATATTTTCATATCTTTGGATGCTATTGCTATATTCTTAACAACAAAGATTCTCTAGGAAAATTTGATTCAAAATCTGGCAAAGGCATCTTTCTTGGTTATTCCTCAACATCAAAAGGTTACCGAATTTACAATTTGAAAAATCAATGTGTAGAAGAAAGCATGCATGTTATGTTTGATGAACTAAATGTTGCAGCTTTAGAAAATTCTCACGAGGATGAAGTAACCGATTTAGAAGCAATTCCTAACACTCAACCAATAGGTACAAGCAACACTATGAACATTATCCAAGAAGCTAAAAACAACTCTGAACAACCTACAACAAATCCTCCAAAATGATGGAAAAGGGTAACTGATCATCCTCATGAACAAATAATAGGAGACACCTCTGATCAGGTAAGAACTAGAAATTTCTTTAAAGATAACTCTAATAACATGGCAATGATATCTCAGGTAGAACCAAAGAATATCAATGATGCATTAAAAGATGAATCTTGGATGGAAGCCATGACAGAAGAATTATCTCAGTTTGAGAAAAGCCAAGTTTGGAAACTAGTTCCTTATCCTCAAGATAAAACTATTATTGGTACAAGATGGGTGTTCAGAAATAAACTTGATGAAAATGGAAAAGTAATCAGAAACAAAGCTAGACTCGTAGCTCAAGGTTATAATCAACAAGAAGGTATAGATTATGATGAAACATATGCACCAGTGGCAAGGTTAGAAGCTATTCGAATTCTTTTAGCATATGCTGCTCATAAAAATATTAAACTCTTTCAAATGGATGTAAAAAGTGCATTTTTAAATGGGTTCCTAAACGAGGAAGTATATGTTCATCAACCACCTGGTTTTGAAAAACATTCTCATCCTAATCACGTTTTTAAACTAACAAAAGCATTATATGGTCTTAAACAAGCTCCTAGAGCTTGGTATGAAAGACTTAGTATTTTTCTCATTAAAAATGATTTTCTCAGAGGAAAAATTGATACAACTCTTTTCAAAAAATCACACAAAAATGACTTACTAATAGTTCAAGTTTATGTTGATGATATCATATTTGGGTCAACAAATGAAAAAATGTGTGATGATTTTTCAAAACTGATGCAAAGTGAATTTGAAATGAGTATGATGGGTGAACTCAACTTCTTTCTGGGTTTACAAATAAAACAACTCAAAAATGGCATTTTTATATGTCAAGAAAAATACATTAAAGATTTGTTAAAAAAATTTGGAATGAATGAAGCAAAAATTATGGTAACACCTATGCATCCATCTTCAAATCTTGATAAAGATGAACAAGGACTATCTGTATCAGAAAAGGAATATCGAGGTATGATTGGTTCATTATTATATTTAACTGCCAGTAGACCTGACATTGTCTTTTCAGTAGGTCTTTGTGCACGTTTTCAAACTGACCCTAAGGAATCACACTTAACGGCCGTCAAACGCATTTTTCGATATCTCGTTGGTACCACTGATATTGGTTTATGGTATGAAAAAGGAAATCACATCAACTTAATAGCTTACTGTGATGCTGACTATGCTGGAGACAAAATAGAAAGAAAAAGTACAAGTGGAGCCTGTCAATTTCTAGGACAAGCTCTTATTACATGGTCTTGCAGAAAACAAAATACAATTGCTCTATCAACAACTGAAGCAGAATATGTGTCTGCCGCAAATTGTTGCTCACAAATTTTATGGATAAAAAATCAACTAGAAGACTACTCACTTCAATACTCCAAGGTATCAATTTTTTGTGATAATACTAGTGCTATAAACTTGTCAAAAAATCCTATTCAACACTCGAGATCTAAACACATTGAAATAAAACATCATTTTATTAGAGATCATGTTCAGAAAGAAAATATAGAACTCATTTTTGTAGATACAGAAAATCAATTAGCAGATATTTTCACCAAACCTCTAGTGGAAGATAGATTTAATTTTCTAAAATCAAAGTTATCTATTATCAAAATACCTAAGTAAATATTTTTTTATATTAGGTAATAAAATAACAAATATAAAAACAAAAAAAATTAATAATATCACGTGTGTTTTTCTTGAGTACATATACATTTTTTTGCTCTTAGTAATATATATATTAGTTCTTTTTTTTAATCAAAATAAGGCCTATATTAGAGCTTTCAGAAATTCACGTGTGTTTCTCCTTGTCTTTCTCGTTTCTCTATATCTCTTCATCATTACAAAAAAGCTGCCTCTTCCCATACCAATCAAATCAGTACACCCTCTACCAACTTCCCATCAAATCCTTGCTCTTCCCAATAATCTCTAATGATTCAACTTAATTTCTCTTAAACCTTTCAAATGGTATTCAAACTTATAACTATCATTGTTCCATTTGCTGATACCACATTCTCTCTTCCGTCCAAAACACAGAAAACCCTTTCCATGGAAAAACCACCCACCAAGCGCCGCACCACCACCACTCGACAAAAAACCACCATGAAAACCACTGACTCTCGACCAACACCCACCACTCCCACCCGTCGCTCAGCTCGACATGCAAACATCTCTCACGATCCAACTCCCTCTGAGCAAACTACAGAAGAATCTCAAAACCCTAATCTTCTTCCCTCAACCCAGGTCGTCTCTGCTCCTCAACCCACCAAACCATCCTCCTCACACGTTTCCACTCAATCGAGCGAAGGAACCTCTCTCGTCTCATCGTCTTTCCAAGCCTATGACCATCCATCTGAAATCTCAACCAACGAATTCATATCTGATGATGATGTTCGTGCTCTCTATAATGAAAAATGGCGCTCCCTTCCTATCGTGGCCGGCAAAACCGTCAACTTGGATAGTTACTCTATCTGGGGATACGACATAAACGAGCTTGCAATAGCCACAGGTTGGACCAACTTTCTCCAACTCTCTGATGTCTTCTACCCTAGACTAGTTAGAAATTTTTTTGCTGCTATTAAACCCTCTGAAAGTGATACACAGCTCATCTCATCTGTAAAGGGTCGTCAAATAACCCTAACCCCAGAGCTCCTTTGTGATATTTTGCATGTCCCAAACAATGGACTTCATCTCTTTAATGATGACTGGCCCTCATCTTATGACCTAGACATTGAATCCTACAGACTCTCCATCACCAAACATCAAACTCACCGTTTTGTGTCTGCCAACCTTGAACCCCTCAGCCATATCATTCATAACTTCTGCATTCACACTATCCTTCCAAGAAAAGGAAGTATGGAACGAGTCACTGATAAAGACCTACTTGTCATCTACCATTTCTCAAAGAAAACCCCTCTCAATATAGGATATTTGGTGCTCAACTGTCTCAAACACACTGGTCTGAGAGCAAGAAGCGCCCCCTATGGTATGCTTCTTACCAAAATATTCAAGCACTTCAATGTTCCTCTGGATGATGAGGACTCCTTCGAGATCAACAAAATCCTGGATGCCTCCAAGTTGAAGCGCATGAAAATTCCTTCCCTCAAGCGTGCACCATCACCTAAACCTGAGGCCAAATCCAAGCGCAGGCATCTTGTCAAACAATATGCTCCAACTGAGCCTTTAACAACAGGTACTGACTCTCCTAACTCTCCAAACAGCCTGACCACAAATTCCCCCATTCCACTATCTGTAGCTCTTCCAAACACTGCTGACCTAGAATCTCCACAAAAATATTCACCAATCTCTCCTGATGCCTCTAAATCCGTATCTCCAAACCAAAAGGAAACAGATAAACAATCTCCTGAAACCACACAATGCATTGACCTCACATCTACATCACCAATCCCAGTAGAATCCTCACCACAAACAGTTGTCATCACTCAAGCTCCAGTTTCTCTCCAAGCTGAAACTCTCTCAAATATTTCAAGTCCTCCAACCCTAGAGACTTCTAACACTGACATGATCAACATTTTCGCTCTTGAAAACCTTCTCTCAAGTCCTCCTAGTGCTTCAGCTCATCAACCACCCTCACCAATATCTCCTCACACTCCTGCTTCAGCTCAGCTGTCCTCTGTCATATCCATGCTTGAGGCTGAATTATTAACTCCACCCACTTCAAATCAACAAACTTCAATTATTCCCCATGTTGCCACATACACTTCCCCTACTATGACAACAAATCCTCTCTCCACGACCTCACCTCTGAACTCTCCAAATTCTTACAAAGAACCTTCTCCTAGAAGAATTCAACTCTCCTCCATCAATCATACAGACTCCAATGATCTCACTGCTTAGATTGAAGCTTTTTTTAATAACTCCGTTCAGCTATCTGAACAAGATGATCCTATAGAATCACACGCCATGCCTTCTGTTCCACAACCTGATCCGTATGTCTTCCAAACAAACTCTCCAATATTTTCTTCTCCAAAGGAAGAAGATGATAACTCCTTCAATGTTCAAACACTGCTTGCTCCGAGGTATGACTCATCACCTCCTAGAAACACCACCGATAATTCCAATACCCTTCCTCAGATTCCCATCACTTCCATCACATCCTCATTTTTTAACAACTTCCCCAGCATTGGTAATCGTCCTCCCGTTTATCCTCGATCTGCAACCTCATCTGAAACGGTTAACCCCCATCAGGGCGTCAACCTTCGATCCTACACAGCTCTCCAAAAGCAGTTAATGGCTTACCAAAAATTCTGGATTGATTATGTCACTGAACAAGTATGCCCGAGGTTTCCAGGAATGTCTCCTCCGGATCCCTCTCAGATTCAGTTTCCATTTCTGCCATTATCTTCTGAGGCAACATCTGATGATGAACAATCTGGTTCTTAATCTTCTCGTCATCTATCTTTTGGTGCCCCCTTTCTTTTTGTATGTATGACAAAAGGGGGAGAACAAGCTTTGACCAAAGCTTTGTCTTGTTTAAGTTCTTTGTACTTTATTTATCTTTAGTTCACTAGGACTTTGCAGTATATTTAGCAGTAATCCTCTAGGATTTTTTTTGTGTTTGTGTATTAAAATATTGATGTAAAATTAATATATTGTTCCTCAAACATTAATCAAAAACTGCTATCTAATCAACATGTGTTTCAAATGCTGATAAATTTATTTACTGTATATGAACTAACATTGAGGGGGAGCATTTGCCCTTTCAAAGTATGCATCTTTTCAGGGGGAGTTTCAAAGTCCTTACTCAAAGAAATTAAAATAAAAAGTTTGTCACCATTCAAAAAGGGGGAGAATGTTGAAACATATTCTGTTAATGTTTTGAATATTACAAACTATTTTATCTAAAGAAACTCCAAAGTGATTTCATCAATTAATCATCTAAATAATTTATGGTCTCTATCAAACAAAGAGTTAAAATGATGATTCAAGATTGAGCTGACAAAGAACAAAGCTTTAAGAACATATGGATTCTCAGAAGTTAAACAAGTTACTCTTCAGAATTATGGTCCCAGAGTTACTCTTCAGAATGACAGTCCCAGAGTTACTCTCCAGAATTATGGTCCCAGAGTTACTCTTCAGAATGACAGTCCCAGAGTTACTCTCCAGAATCATGGTCCCAGAGTTACTAGTCCCAGAGTTACGTGTTCCAGAGTTACTCGTCCCAGAGTTACTAGTCCCAGAGTTACGTGTTCCAGAGTTACTCGTCCCAGAGTTACTCGTCCCAGGGTTACTTGTCCCAGAGTTACTCGTCCCAGAGTTACTCCTCCATATTTACTTTGCCAAGAATAAGTCTTTGTTGAAATGGTCAAATGTCAGAACTTGCAGATTGTCAGCAGTACCAAGTCAAGCCAAAACCAAGTCCAAAGCTGCCAGCACTTCTCATGAGAAACTCTCGGCACTTCCTTCTCCTTTGCTTTGCTCTATAAATACAAGACTTATGCTTCATTCTCATGCACCGAAAATATCCACAAGCATACAAAGAAAACCAAAGTCTTTATTCACAAAGCAATCATACTCTCTATATATTATCTTTAGCTCTCACTACCATATAGTGATCAAAATATATTAAGAGTTATCATACACATTCTATATTTAAATACTCACTGCCATATGGAGAGTATTTAGGAACTTATTGTAAACCTACTAAGATCACAAAGTATATCATAGATATACAAACCAATCATTTTGTAAGCTATCTGTAAGCTATATCATTCAGAAGTGTAAGCCTGGTGAGGCTAAGAATACATAGAAGAAAAAGCCATTGTAAGAAGTATTTGATAAAGGATAATCTCACAGGGTGTGGGGACTGGACTAGCCAAGTTGGTGAACCAGGATAAGTTTTCTTGTGTTCTTTATTTATTGTCTTGTTCTTATATTATTCATACACTATATTTTATCACACACATTAACACTAATTATTTAAACCTCTAAAGACATTACTAATCACTTTCTTCTTATTAAAGGCAACCTTTTTAAATACAAAGATAAATTTTAAAAGGGACACAATCCAACCCCCTTGTTGTGTCACACCTTATTCCATCAATTGGTATCAGAGCTCCGGGCTCTGAATATAGAGAACACTTAACCGTGTTAGAGTTAATCGATCAAACAGGAAATGGCCTATACAAAGTTTATAGCTGAAGGAGGATCATCACATAGACCTCCTTACTTTAATGGTTCTGACTACTACTACTGGAAAGGTAAGATGAGATTGTTTCTACTATCTCAAGATAACAACATGTGGTCTGTGGTTGAAAATGGCAACTACACACCAATGACTACTGCAACAGACACAGTTGCGTCAGTTCCAAAAATTCAGTCACAATGGACAAAAGAAGAAAACGACAAGGTACTACTAAACTCTAAAGCTCAATTTATATTATCATGTGCTCTTAGCAGGGAAGAATACGACCGGATAGAAGAATGCACAACTGCCAAAGAAATCTGGGATGCTCTCAAAATACATCACGAAGGAACAAATCATGTTAAAGAAGAAAGAATTGATCTAGGAGTCAGGAAATTTGAAACCTTTGAGATGAAGGAAGAAGAAACCATAGATGAAATGTTCTCTAGATTCACTATAATTGTCAATGAACTAAGATCACTGGGAAAAGCTTATTCTGCTCATGAAAGAATTAGAAAAATTCTAAGATGTCTCCCAAAGATTTGGAGACCTATGGTAACAGCTATCTCACAAGCAAAAGATCTAAAGATTCTACAAGTTGAAGAACTTATAGGATCTCTTCGTGCTCATGAAAGTATCCTCAATGAAGATAAACCACAAAGAAAAGGTAAAATGATAGCTCTTAAAACCTCTCATAATTCTGCATCTCAAATCTCCACCTCACAAGGGATAACTGAAGAAGAGACCGGATTTCTATCTGAGGATGAAAATGATTTGGCTTTAATCTCTAGAAGAATTCAACAAATGATTTTAAAAAGAAATCAAAACAGAAAGTCATTTCAACCCAGGAAAGATTACCAGAAACCTGAGATTGATAAAAGCAAGATTACATGTTATGGATGCAACAAACTTGGACACTTCAAAACAGAATGCCCACTCAAAACTCATAGGAATTTTTCCTCTAAAAAGAAATCTATGCTTGCACAATGGGATGACTCAGAGAACTCTAACTCTGAAGCTGAAGATGAGGAAGCTAACCTATGCCTGATGACTAACTCCGATTCTGAAGAGGTAAGTACACTAAACTCCTGTTATACTTGCAAAGAAATAGGAATTTTATTTGACAACCTATTAGAAGATTCAAATATCTTAACTCAAAAATGCTTATTTCAAAAAGAACAAATTCATACTCTTAAAACTGAAAAAGAAGATCTAATAAAATCCAACTTAAAACATTTAGAAACCATTAAGGAGTTACAAAAGGCATATTCTTATTTGTCATTACATCAGAAAGTTATTAATGAAAAAATCAAACCTCTTAACAATCAAGATAAAATTGAAAGTCTTGAAAATCAAGTAGAAACTCTCACCAAAGATATAACCTCCTTTTTAAAATCTACTGAAACATTTCAAAAAATAATGGGATCTCAATCAGGGGTCTTTGATAAAGCTGGATTAGGATTTAAACAATCTGAAAATCAAATGATTTATGAGAATTTTTTTCTTCCAAATAAAAATAGAACCAAGACTCAAACAAAAGAAAAAACTATTTTACAGGAGAAAAACATTATCAAACCAAAATGTTGTTATTGCAAGAAAACCAATCATCTTGAAAAACATTGTTATTTCAAAAAGAAAACCAATATATCAAATGATCATATTTCTAACAACAAAGGACCCAAAGAAATATGGGTACCTAAAAGATTACTAACACATAATGCAGGAATGTCTTCTGACCCTCAAGAAAAAGCCTTGGTACTTGGACAGTGGCTGCTCAAGACATATGACTGGAGATAGGGAAAGTTTTGTCTCTTTCAAAACTAAAGAAGGAGGAACTGTAACCTTTGGAAACAATGATAAAGCAAAAATCAAAGGTATTGGTTCCATAGGTAAAAAAGGTAATATCTTTATAAACAATGTGCAATATGTGGAAGGATTAAAACACAATCTTCTTAGCACTAGTCAACTATGTGATGATGGTTATGAAGTTAGTTTTAATCAAAATTCATGCATTGTAAAAATCCCATCTTCTGACAAAATTCTTTTTCTAGGAAAAAGGCACAAAAATCTTTACACATTTTATTTAGATGATCTTTCATCTGAATCTTGCCTTTTATCTAGGGAAAAGGATAAGTGGCTATGGCACAGAAGATGTGGTCATACAAGTATGAAAAATATTTCAACACTTTCAAAATTAGATCTTGTTAGAGGTCTTCCCAAACTCAATTTTGAAAAAGACTCAATTTGTGAAGCTTGCATAAAAGGCAAACAGGTCAAAAGTAGTTTTCATTCAAAAAATATTGTGTCAACACACAAACCTTTGGAACTCCTTCATATTGATTTATTTGGTCCTGTAAAAACTTCAAGTCTAAGTGGAAAAAGATATGGCTTTGTCATTGTTGATGATTTCTCAAGGTACACATGGGTACTTTTCTTAAAAAATAAAGATGACTCTTTTGAAGCATTCAAAATCTTTTGCAAAAAAGTTCAAAATGAAAGAAACTCAAATATTGTTGCTGTAAGAAGTGATCATGGAGGAGAATTTGAAAATATTTCCTTTAAAACCTTCTTTGATGAAAATGGTATATCTCACAATTTCTCCTGTCCAAGAACACCTCAACAAAATGGTGTTGTAGAAAGGAAAAATAGAACTTTACAAGAAATGGCTAGAACTATGATAAATGAATCAAATGTTGAAAAATATTTCTGGGCTGAAGCTATCAATACTTCTTGCTATGTTTTAAATAGAGTAGCCATAAGGAAAATTTTGAAGAAAACTCCTTATGAACTATGGAAAAATAGAACTCCAAATATTTCATATTTTCATATCTTTGGATGCTATTGCTATATTCTTAACAACAAAGATTCTCTAGGAAAATTTGATTCAAAATCTGGCAAAGGCATCTTTCTTGGTTATTCCTCAACATCAAAAGGTTACCGAATTTACAATTTGAAAAATCAATGTGTAGAAGAAAGCATGCATGTTATGTTTGATGAACTAAATGTTGCAGCTTTAGAAAATTCTCACGAGGATGAAGTAACCGATTTAGAAGCAATTCCTAACACTCAACCAATAGGTACAAGCAACACTATGAACATTATCCAAGAAGCTAAAAACAACTCTGAACAACCTACAACAAATCCTCCAAAAGGATGGAAAAGGGTAACTGATCATCCTCATGAACAAATAATAGGAGACACCTCTGATCAGGTAAGAACTAGAAATTTCTTTAAAGATAACTCTAATAACATGGCAATGATATCTCAGGTAGAACCAAAGAATATCAATGATGCATTAAAAGATGAATCTTGGATGGAAGCCATGACAGAAGAATTATCTCAGTTTGAGAAAAGCCAAGTTTGGAAACTAGTTCCTTATCCTCAAGATAAAACTATTATTGGTACAAGATGGGTGTTCAGAAATAAACTTGATGAAAATGGAAAAGTAATCAGAAACAAAGCTAGACTCGTAGCTCAAGGTTATAATCAACAAGAAGGTATAGATTATGATGAAACATATGCACCAGTGGCAAGGTTAGAAGCTATTCGAATTCTTTTAGCATATGCTGCTCATAAAAATATTAAACTCTTTCAAATGGATGTAAAAAGTGCATTTTTAAATGGGTTCCTAAACGAGGAAGTATATGTTCATCAACCACCTGGTTTTGAAAAACATTCTCATCCTAATCACGTTTTTAAACTAACAAAAGCATTATATGGTCTTAAACAAGCTCCTAGAGCTTGGTATGAAAGACTTAGTATTTTTCTCATTAAAAATGATTTTCTCAGAGGAAAAATTGATACAACTCTTTTCAAAAAATCACACAAAAATGACTTACTAATAGTTCAAGTTTATGTTGATGATATCATATTTGGGTCAACAAATGAAAAAATGTGTGATGATTTTTCAAAACTGATGCAAAGTGAATTTGAAATGAGTATGATGGGTGAACTCAACTTCTTTCTGGGTTTACAAATAAAACAACTCAAAAATGGCATTTTTATATGTCAAGAAAAATACATTAAAGATTTGTTAAAAAAAATTGGAATGAATGAAGCAAAAATTATGGTAACACCTATGCATCCATCTTCAAATCTTGATAAAGATGAACAAGGACTATCTGTATCAGAAAAGGAATATCGAGGTATGATTGGTTCATTATTATATTTAACTGCCAGTAGACCTGACATTGTCTTTTCAGTAGGTCTTTGTGCACGTTTTCAAACTGACCCTAAGGAATCACACTTAACGGCCGTCAAACGCATTTTTCGATATCTCGTTGGTACCACTGATATTGGTTTATGGTATGAAAAAGGAAATCACATCAACTTAATAGCTTACTATGATGCTGACTATGCTGGAGACAAAATAGAAAGAAAAAGTACAAGTGGAGCCTGTCAATTTCTAGGACAAGCTCTTATTACATGGTCTTGCAGAAAACAAAATACAATTGCTCTATCAACAACTGAAGCAGAATATGTGTCTGCCGCAAATTGTTGCTCACAAATTTTATGGATAAAAAATCAACTAGAAGACTACTCACTTCAATACTCCAAGGTATCAATTTTTTGTGATAATACTAGTGCTATAAACTTGTCAAAAAATCCTATTCAACACTCGAGATCTAAACACATTGAAATAAAACATCATTTTATTAGAGATCATGTTCAGAAAGAAAATATAGAACTCATTTTTGTAGATACAGAAAATCAATTAGCAGATATTTTCACCAAACCTCTAGTGGAAGATAGATTTAATTTTCTAAAATCAAAGTTATCTATTATCAAAATACCTAAGTAAATATTTTTTTATATTAGGTAATAAAATAACAAATATAAAAACAAAAAAAATTAATAATATCACGTGTGTTTTTCTTGAGTACATATACATTTTTTTGCTCTTAGTAATATATATATTAGTTCTTTTTTTTAATCAAAATAAGGCCTATATTAGAGCTTTCAGAAATTCACGTGTGTTTCTCCTTGTCTTTCTCGTTTCTCTATATCTCTTCATCATTACAAAAAAGCTGCCTCTTCCCATACCAATCAAATCAGTACACCCTCTACCAACTTCCCATCAAATCCTTGCTCTTCCCAATAATCTCTAATGATTCAACTTAATTTCTCTTAAACCTTTCAAATGGTATTCAAACTTATAACTATCATTGTTCCATTTGCTGATACCACATTCTCTCTTCCGTCCAAAACACAGAAAACCCTTTCCATGGAAAAACCACCCACCAAGCGCCGCACCACCACCACTCGACAAAAAACCACCATGAAAACCACTGACTCTCGACCAACACCCACCACTCCCACCCGTCGCTCAGCTCGACATGCAAACATCTCTCACGATCCAACTCCCTCTGAGCAAACTACAGAAGAATCTCAAAACCCTAATCTTCTTCCCTCAACCCAGATCGTCTCTGCTCCTCAACCCACCAAACCATCCTCCTCACACGTTTCCACTCAATCGAGCGAAGGAACCTCTCTCGTCTCATCGTCTTTCCAAGCCTATGACCATCCATCTGAAATCTCAACCAACGAATTCATATCTGATGATGATGTTCGTGCTCTCTATAATGAAAAATGGCGCTCCCTTCCTATCGTGGCCGGCAAAACCGTCAACTTGGATAGTTACTCTATCTGGGGATACTGTTAGAACAAGATTTGTTCTTATCAATTATCTTAGTTTTGATGATAACAATAATATGAATTTTGCTTAAGATAATATGGTACTCTACTCCAATGCAATTTCCCTTTCAGGAAATATATAAAGAGTACGCATAATTCAGCGCTCAGAAGTTGTGTCTCAAATGGTTCAGCATGCAACATCAGAACATGGTCTGGCAAGACATCAGAAGATGGTCGAAGCAGAATCAGAACATGGGTCTATGAAAGCATCAGAAGAACATGAGATCAGAAGCACTGAAGATCAGAAGATGGTATCACGCTCAGAAGCACTTCAAGGTCAGAAGATCAGAAGATGCTATGCACCAAGCTGTTTGACTCTGATGATATTCAAACGTCGTATTCACAAACATCAGATCAGAAGGAAGTACACGTGGCAGACTACGCTGACTGACAAAAGGAACGTTAAAGCTACTAAAGGCTACGTCAGTAGACACAGCGTGAACAAGGCTCGAGGTAGTTGACAAAAGCGTATAACATTAAATGCAAAGCTGTACGGAACACGCAAAGCATTAAATGCATTCAACGGTCATCTTCTCAACGCCTATAAATATGAAGTTCTGATGAGAAGCAAGGTTAACGATTCTGCACCAAAACAACTCATATCAAACTTGCTGAAACTCTGTTCAAATCTAAACTCAGAATCTTCATCTTCATCAAAGCTCACTACATTGCTGTTGTAATATCTTAGTGAGATTAAGCTTAAACTGTAAGAGAAATATCACAGTTGTGATTATCGCTTTTAAGAAGCATTTGTAAACTCTTGAATTGATTACATTAAGTTGTAAGGAACTAGAGTGATCAGTTGATCAGTATACTCCAGGAAGTCTTGGCAGTTGGCTGAGCAGAAAGTCTTAGGAGTGAACTAAGCCTAGAGTGATCGTGTTGATCAGTAGACTCTAGAAAAGTCTTAGGAGTGAACTAAGCAGTTGTTCCTGGAGTGATCAGGTTGTGATCAGAAGACTCTGGAAGACTTAGTTGCGGCTAAGTGGAAAACCATTGTAATCCGTGCGATTAGTGGATTAAATCCTCAGTCGAGGTAAATCATCTCTGCGGGGGTGGACTGGAGTAGCTTCGTTAACAGCGAACCAGGATAAAAATAATTGTGCAATTTATTTTTGTCGTTCAAGATTTAAAGTCACACTTATTCAATCCCCCCCTTTCTAAGTGTTTTTCTATCCTTCAATTGGCATCAGAGCGCCGGTTCTAAGGTGCAAGCACTTAACCGTGTTTAGAAAAGATTCAGGAAGAGAAAAACGCTTCATTTAAAAGATGGTTGATGAAAGTGAAAGGACTATACCTACACCTGCATCTACATCTGGCTCTGCTGAGCAATACAACGGTAACAATGGTTATACTAGACCGCCGGTATTTGATGGTGAAAACTTTGAATACTGGAAAGATAAACTGGAAAGTTACTTTCTGGGTCTAGATGGTGATCTATGGGATCTTCTGATGGATGGTTACAAACATCCAGTAAATGCCAGAGGCGTGAAGCTGTCAAGACAAGAAATGAATGATGATCAAAAGAAGCTTTTCAGGAATCATCATAAATGTAGAACTGTTTTGCTGAATGCTATCTCTCATGCTGAGTATGAAAAGATATCTAACAGGGAAACGGCCTATGACATATATGAGTCCTTGAAAATGACTCATGAAGGAAATGCTCAAGTCAAGGAGACAAAAGCTCTTGCCTTAATCCAGAAGTATGAAGCCTTCAAGATGGAGGATGATGAAGACATTGAAAAGATGTTTTCAAGATTTCAAACTCTGACTGCTGGATTGAGAGTTCTTGACAAGGGATACACCAAGGCTGATCACGTAAAGAAGATCATCAGAAGCTTACCCAGAAGATGGGGTCCGATGGTGACTGCATTCAAGATTGCGAAGAATCTGAATGAAGTTTCTCTGGAAGAGCTTATCAGTGCCTTGAGAAGCCATGAAATCGAGCTGGATGCAAATGAGCCTCAAAAGAAAGGTAAGTCTATTGCATTAAAATCTAATATCAAGAAATGCACTAACGCTTTTCAGGCTAGAGAAGAAGATCCTGAAGAATCAGAATCTGAAGAAGAAGATGAACTGTCCATGATTTCCAGAAGGCTAAATCAACTCTGGAAGACCAAGCAAAGGAAGTTCAGAGGCTTCAGAAGTTCAAGGAAATTTGAACGTGGAGAATCTTCTGATGAAAGAAGATTTGACAAGAAGAAAGTCATGTGCTATGAATGCAATGAGCCTGGACACTACAAGAATGAATGTCCAAATCTTCAGAAGGAAAGTCCCAAGAAGAAGTTTCATAAGAAGAAAGGTCTTATGGCAACCTGGGATGAGTCAGAAGATGATTCAGAAGATGAGCAGGCCAACTGTGCGCTGATGGCGACAGAAGATGACGGATCAGAATCTACATCAGAATCAGATTCTGAAGAGGTATTTTCTGAACTTACTAGAGATGAGTTAGTTTCCGGTCTAACTGAACTTCTGGAACTCAAGTCTCAGATTAGTCTCAAATACAAAAAGCTGAAAAAGCAATTTGAATTTGAAACAAAGAAGCTTGAGTTGGAGAATTCTGAATTAAAAGATAAACTTTTAAAATTATCCAATAATGTTGGATCTCCTTCTGATTCAGAAAACTCCACTCCCAGTCTAAACCATATTCTGAAAGAATATGATTTAAGTTTCAGGAAGTTCTTATCTAGAAGTATTGGCAGAAGTCAGCTAGCTTCTATGATATATGCTGTGTCTGGAAACAAAAGAGTAGGCATTGGTTATGAGGGTGAAACCCCATACAAACTTGAACCTGTTGATAAAATGAAAATTACATACAAGCCATTGTATGATCAGTTCAAGTATGGCCACTCTCATGATATTAGGCACACTTCACATGCACAAAGTT
>NW_026706745.1:0-77649 GCF_029867415.1 Vicia villosa | reverse complement strand
AACCAGCCAGGCAAATCCCAAGAGTAGAATTGTGAACCAAGATTAGAGGGCCTTCACCGGGAAGACATCCTCCATCCTATCTTATGTTGCACTCAAATCCGGGTATAGGATTTCTCACCACAAGGGGGAATCAAGCCCTTTCCCGATACAGAATAAACAAAATAAACAAATATATATGCAACAAACACATGAAATGACACAGAGGTTAGGCAGGACCTCTCTTGTTTGAGGGGGAATTTGGCATCCCTAATTCCTCATTGGGGCTGGACCAGCAACAGGTCAACCATTGGTTTGGATGAAAAAACCAAGGTTTTTAACACTTATATCCCCAGCAGAGTCGCCATTTTTCTGTGGTGTCGTTTTCTTTTACCTCCCCGTTTCACTTGGGAGGACGGCACGCTAGACCCTTCACGCGAAATTTGGAAGGAGAATGCGCCCGTGGTGGGATGAATTTTATTTCAGTTCTTCCTACGATATCACACGAACTTTCTTATTTGTCCTACGAGTAGGAAAGGGGAAAAAAGATCTCAACTAAACCCTAGGAGTTTGCTAAGTGTGGGGATTTACACCTAGACTAGAAATTCTGGAGTCCGGGAGGTCGGTTACACATAGGGAAGTGTTTAAACACCCTACATATCTGTAGTACTCTACAGGAACCTTCTCTGTGTCATTGTGATTGTGTTTGCTGCTAATGATTGGGAAAGTTTCTCCTTTGTGTTAGGAGAAGGAATTGATTTGATTTGAAAAGACAGACAGACAGACAAACTGACTATTTTTGGTATTTTATTAGCTCGCTGAGATTCCTTGTGAACCTCATGCCTACATATCCCTAGTGGAAGTCAGAGCTTAATGTAGTTCGGGGAACTAACTAGGGAAATTAATTGTTTTTTGGTGCCTTGCTTGAAGCTCAAGGGTGAAGCTTGGAATTAAATCTCTGTTTACAGTGAAGAGACATGAAATTATCTCTACAGAGAGGTATTTGTACTATTCTACCACAAACATTTTGAAAGAGTGACAGAATAACTGAATTCATTTCATTCAAGAGGGGGACCTTACTTGTGTGTGTGCAAGTATGCCAGTCAGATGCCTCTTAAATGAAAGAAAGTTGCTCGTCCAAATTAGGGAAAGTGTACAAGTCTGGGGATGTGCCAGAGCATGTCTTTCAGAGTCCTAAATGGGAGACTTTGATTGAAATTGAAATTGAAACGTTTGTTTGTTTGAATGTGGTAGAGTAGTAAAAATATCTCTCTATAGAGATAAGCTATGTCTATTTACTGTATAAAAGATTTGACTTTAGCTGGCTTGTATGAGGCCCAAGCTTGAGGCTTTTTGATTGATTAATTAATATTATTGACTCTGGGAGATGACTCCACTGGGGATTAATTACAGGGTATTTTTGTGTTCTGTACGAAGCCCAGAATTGAGGCTGACTCTACTGAGGGAGACTCTATTTATGTGCCTTGTACAAAGCCCAAGGTTGTGGCTAACTGTTGAGGATAATTGAATGACTTTATTTTATGTGCCTTGTACAAAGCCCAAGGTTGTGGCTGACTCTAGCTAGGGGGAAACATTATTTTCTGCCTTGTACAAAGCCCAAGGTTGTGGCGGACTCTTAAATGAATTAAGTATGGATGACTATATGGGGAAAGATCCTAAGTGTTAGGAATCTTTGACACATGAAAGATATGGTTTATCTGCCTTGTACAAAGCCCAAGGTTGTGGCTACTGAGTGATGAAGGACTCACTGGGGAGACTCTATTATCTGCCTTGTACAATGCCCAAGGTTGAGGCAGACTCTTGACAGGGGAGTTTTATTGTTTGGGTGCCTTGTATGAAGCCCAAGGTTGAGGCTAACTATTTTTGTTGGTTTTGACTCTACTGAGGAAATTATCTCCTAAGAGAATGAAATCTATTTATTTATTAATTTTGGAGGCTAACCCTTTCCAGGGGTTTTGACTCAGCTGGTGAATTTGTCTGTTAAAAGACTGACTTTATCATGTTTTTTTTTTTTTTGGAGGCTGACCCTTTCCAGGGGTTTTGACTCTTTTGGGGAAATTATCTCCTAAGAGAATGAAATCTATTTATTTATTAATTTTGGAGGCTAACCCTTTCCAGGGGTTTTTATTGAAATGATGGATTGATTTTAATTGACTTTGGAGGCTAACCCTTTCCAGGGAATTTTATTGAAAAGTGGATGGCAGAAAGATTATCTAGTGGAGACTCTTTGTTTAAAGCCCAAGATGAAGGCTGACTCAATGCTGAGGATGACCAAAACATAGATCCTAGACTCTACTAAGGAGGATTGATGAAGATAAGGGTGACAGAGACTGTCCATGTCTCTCATTCCAAAAATGTACTCAATGCAAAATTGAGACAAACTTAGCTTGTTTAAAGTCTGGTTTAAATTGGAAGAAACTCACCAGGGTAGGCTAAAAGGTAACTAAAGACCTGTTCCTATGTTTATAAGAAACCTGATGGGTCCTTGTATACAAGCTCAAGAGGAAGCTGGAAATGCTTTTAAGAAGCCTGTGGGTCCTTGTACAAAGCCCAAGAGGAGGCTAATCGAGGGTCCTTGTTATAGCACAAGAGAAAGCTTATGTAGTTTTGAACTTATTTTGGCTCTAAGCAAATGGGTAAGAGGTTTCACCGGGAATAATTCCTCTTTGGGTGGATGTGTCCTATATTTTTGGATTCTAAGGTTTTTGCCAAGATGTTTCACCGGGAATAATTCATCTTGGGGGTTTGAAATACAGATCTCTAATTAGGAAAGAGCCTTCACCGGGAAGACATTCTCAATCCTAGGTCATATTCCTATAATATATATATAGTTTAACTGTCCTAAGGTTTATACTCAAACGTAGTTCTAAACTAATATATGCACAGTTTATATTTGACAGTAATTTAAATAAAGACTGTAAATTGAAAGCTTGTAAAGCCTAACCTGGATGGAGTGGAGGCCATTGAAGAAGTATGTACAGAGCCTCAACAGTAATTTTTGTTGTTTTTGTTGATAACAGTTGAATGTATATGATAAACAGTTAATGGTTTTTGAAAACAGAAGAAGTGAAGATGGACAAAGGTCACATAGGTATCTGAAGAGTTTCACCGGGAATAATGCCCTTCAAATACCAGAAGAATGTTTTGAAAACAGAAAGAAGATTTTGAAAATACAGTTTTGAAAACAAGCTAAGAAGAGAAGGTTTTTGGGACTTACACTCTATTAGAGGCCCACTTAAAAATGATTTACTGTTTATGAAAACAGTTGAAGAAAAGATTGAAATGATATAAGGTTTTGTTGTTTGAAAACCTTAATCGTCTGTTTAATCGGAGATTGAAAACAATTTTGTAGATTGACAAAAGTCAACTTAATTAAGGCAAAGATGAAATCTATACCTAATTAAGACCTAAATAAATAGGGTTTTTATCATAACATTATTCACAAAGTAATTAGGTTAAAACAAAATGAATATATATATTTTAAAGTATTTAAGAAAACATTTAAAACATACTATTTTAAACCTAATTAAAATACATGAAATAAATAATATTTTTATGATTTTTTTTGATTATTTATAAAATATATATTAATCAACAAGTGTTTAAAAAAATGAAGTCAAAATGAATTAATTTGATAAGTTAAATAATTGGTTAAAGTTGTGAAGGAATTAAGTTAGAAAAGTGATAAAAAAATAGGTTTTGGTCCTAGCAAGGCTTGAACTCACGCCCTTATAGCCACACACTCAAAACAACACCACTGAGCCAAACGCCAGTTGGTGACTATAACACGCGCGCATTTGGTTTTGTTTTAAAACAAGTTAGAAAAATCTGAAAAAATAAAAGGATGAAAAAGTCTGGGGCGAGGGGGATTCGAACCCCAGACTTGTGGCATGATGATACTAAGGGCGCATGTGTGGCCACTAGGGCAAGTTGTTTAGTCGTTAATAAAACGCATACCATTCAAAATAAAATAAACCCTGCTCTGAGAATTCAAATTTGCGCGCCACCACCATCTTCGTCTTCAACCTCAAGCTCTCCATTTTTGGATTTCTGAACTCACTCGTTTCTCAACCATTTGCCATGATGTAAACACGAAACTTGCTCTAAATTCACTCACGATTCTAAATATGTAACTAACATGAACTATCATTAACTACATCTAACTAATTTATCAGAAATCGTGAAGAACCCTAAAATTTCAAAATCAAATTAAATGACTATACTGAAAGATAAATGGATGATGATAGAGGGTTTTCAATCCTCTGATGATGCTGAACAAGATAGAATCGAGCTATTTCACAAAAGGTACTTAAATTAGAGAGGTGAAGTTCAGAAACTTACCTCTGAAAATGGAGATCGTGAGGACGATTGAGAGCACCTGGGTTTGAATGAATGATTTCAATAGCTTCCCTGAGACTCAATGATGCTAACTGGATGCTTATTGTAGCCTGAATCCTTCTGAATTGTTCTATGGACCTCCCTCGATTTGAGCTTCAAGTGGACATGGAGGTTGTTGAATCCTGAGTTACAGATGAGCTGCAACCATCTGGTTAGCTTCACTATGACCTGAGGAGTGTGTCTGGATGATTGGCTTGCCTTGAAACCTTCTGAATCACTCCATGGACCTCCAACTGCAAGTGCTCCAAAGTGAGAGCAACAATGGTGTTCCTCCACCTACAGAAGTGATCCAGGTGCTTGGATCACCTCAAATGACCTCCCTTGAGATGTTAGAATGCTCACTTCCCAAAGATAAGCTTTGGTTTGAAGAAATCGATTCTTCTTGCCAAAGAACTTTGAAAAACAATGAACAAGAGGAGAGAAGGAGAAAGCAAGTAATATGGTTGCTTTGGTGTGTTTTTGAATGAGGAATGCATCTGTATTTATAGGCAAATGGATCAGTATAGCTGCAGAGGAGTGAGCTTCCTTAGTGAAGTTGATTTGCTTTCTTAGCCATGAAGGAATTTTGCAAATATCTCTTATGCAATGATGAGAATTTTGATTCCATTTGATCAATCTCCTAGCCCTCGATTTTGCTTGATCTTAGGGGACAATTCTGAGCCAGAAATGAGCTCTAATTGGTTGGTGAGAAGATTCCTTGGGTGATTCATCAATTTGCCATAAATTCACAAATGTAATCATTACATAATCACATGTTCTTGTTTTTTAGAATCTTCTTCAATCCTTATGGCATGGTGAAAATGAATGCATGGCATGGTTTCAGATGTGTTATGGGTCGTGTAGCATCCATAAGAGAGGTTATTTGCACAAAATTTGCAAAGTCCAAAAGTGTCCATGACCTATAATTTTACTTCATGAGGCCAACTTTGAACAAGCATAACTCCTAGCTCAAATTGAATTTGGAGAAGGTTGAACACAATTTGGAAAGCCCTAAACATCTACTTCAAATCATTAGTTTATGTCTTCTTCAGAATCATTTAGGAAATTTGTGAAAAATGAGCCCAAAGTTGGATGAAAACTAGGTTAAAACACTTAGAAAAATTTCTAAGTGTTTATGACCTAAACTTCAAAATTTCCAAAACTTCATAAATGGTTGATCTTTTGAAAAAAGTTCCTTTGTAAGATGTTGTTTTATTTTGCAAGATCTACAACTTTCATGTTGGAAGTTTTTTGAGTTGTGTAGGTGAAATTTTGAGATCTCACCATGCCTTCAAAAACCCTAATTCCCGACTTTTCGCTCCTTGATGAATTTCTTTGAATTTCTTTGGCCAAATGACTTTGACATCCATATATTGATGATATTGATCTTTGAAAGTCATTTTTTGACCAAAAACCTTAAAAGTCAATGATGATCCTTCACAGTTGACTTTTTCCTGACAAAGTGAATTTTTTGGGTTTTTGTGTAGAAATAAGATCTTCTCCACAAATGGATGATATAAATGGATTATATGGAGGTAGTAGAGATCCTTGAATCATGTCTTGAGTTTTGGATTCATTCCCTGATTAGAAGTCAACTATCTTGGTGAATTAGGTCAAAACCCTAATTTGTCGACCATGTGAAAGTAATGACTGTAGACTTTGAATTGAAGTGTGATGTCCAGTAGACCTTGTAATATGAGTTATTTGAAGATGATTGATGTCTTTGAATGACCCTCTGAGGTTTTTTAGGGTTTCCCAAATGTGATCCCTGATTTCAGTCCTTGATAGGCTCAGAACCCTAGTCTGGCGACCTGAGTAAACCTGTACTCATATGACTGGATGTCTAATCAATCATAGATGAGAAAAGTGAAGTCTTTGAGCCTCATGATTGTATTAGGGACTAATCCTTGTATTGATTGATCCTTTGCCTGAGCTTTCTTGTCTTTGAGCATCCTCGATCAGGTACCAGATGGAGAAATGACTGCTCTGGGTACTTGTTTTGACCTGATGAAAAATCCTGAAGATATGTCATCTCAGGGGGGTCAAAAATTAGGGTATGACACAATCATAACCCTCACATATCATTCATCATAATCCCGTTTATAGAGCTAGAACCCCACCCTTACCTTGGATTGGAGGTCGCTCTCTATTCCGGTTGCACTTCGTTGCCGCCATAGTTCCAACCTCGCTCTTTTTCTTTCTATGCAGCTTTGCTATTTTCTACGATAAATCTCTTTTTCTTCTCTAGAGCTCCAGACCCTTATTATTTCTTTCTTATAATAAACCTAAACCTCTTATTCCATTTAATCCAATATATAATAATAATAATAATATTATTCTTATTATTATAACTCTTAACCAAATAATAAAAATAAGGGTTAAATAAGTTTTTGGTCCCTCTAAATATCTCAAACTTCGTTTTTAGTCCTTCAAAAAGTTTCCTTCAAAGAATGACCCTCATAAAGTTTTCCGTCCACGCTTTTGGTCCCTCATGTCTAACACCGTTAACAGAAGCTGACGTGGCACGCCACGTGGCAATTCCAGGATGGCAAGATGCTGGCGTGTCATGCCACGTGGCCAAGGTCAACATCTCACTTGAACCCATAAAATTTCTCCACTAATCGGTAGCTAAAATCGTAGCTAATCCGTAGCAAAATTGAAAGTATAATTTTCTCATAGATTATTGAAAGTATAAAAGTATAATTTTCTCCAACATGTTGCTCTAAGTTGAAAGTATAATTTTATCATAGATTATTGAACACCACCAACTACCAACCAAATCAACCACTAGGTGATAATCCTACTAATATTGCGGCTCATGAATTCATAAAAAATATGATACTGGTGCATACGAATCTTCCCATTTTTGTTCATATAAATTCCACCTGGTGAAATAAAACTAGCGAATGCAGCTGAAAATGGAATGTGACATACATCAAGCTAAATTTAAAATCAAGAATGTTATAAAAAAATTCGTAAGTAAATGAAGGTGACAAGACAACAGAACCAACAATATATGATGAAGTTTGAGAATCATTTGACAATCTAATTGTAAAAGATTTTATAGAATGAAAATGTATAAAATGAGTAAGTGAATAAGTAAACTGATTAGTTTCCATGTGTCTATGATCCAAGAAGTAGATAAATTACTTGTTGGAGGTCCAGAGAATAAATCCATTGCCCGAAAATTAGGAATTACATAGTTAATCCGTAGAATTTGACATGTTGCTTTTAAACATACTAGCTATTTGTTGATATTGATTTTGAATATCTACTAAAGATATTTGTTTGGACAATTTGAGTTATTATTATCTTCCTCAGAAAAATTAATTACAAACTTTTTAGGATTCTTGGAAGAGTACCCCTTGTGAAAAGCCACGCTTTAGAAAACATGTTACAAATTTTTTAGGATTCTTGGAAGAGTACCCCTTGTGAAAGTCGTGCTTCAGAAAACATGTTTCAACTGTATGATTTGTTTGTTGATAGTATAAATGTAGAAACATGTCATCACTTTGCATTGCTCCTTGTATTTTCAAAGACCCATTTCAAAACTGCAAGTCCAGGGAATTGCACAACATTCACGAGTAGGTAGAAATATTCTCAGTCTCTTCTCACATTAGCATGCATAATATTGTAATGGTGAATTGTTTTAAGGTTAGAGACTTAGAGTAGTCGACTTAAGCATTTGAGAGAGATGCAAAATTAATTTGTCAACAAAGATTAGGGTTTATGAACATAAACATACTGCATTCTTTAAAAAAACTAAATTTCTTGAAATAAATTTGCTACATATTTGCTACGATTTTAGCTACCGATTAACTATGAATTTTTATAGGTTCAAGTGTGATGTTGACCTTGGCCACGTGGCATGACACGCCAGCATATTGCCATCCTGGCATTGCCACATGGCGTGCCACGTCAGCTTTTGTTAACAGCGTTAGACCTGAGGGACCAAAAGTGTGGACGGAAAAGTTTATGAGGACTATTCTTTGAAGGAAATTTTTTGAGGGACTAAAAACGAAATTTGAGATATTTAGAGGGACCAGAAACTTATTTAACCCTAAAAATAATAATAATAATAATAATAATAATATTCCTCTATTGGGCTCAACTTCTCTACACCTCCTTATTATTACATACCACCATAAAATAAACCCAACCAACAACTCATATTTCAATATAATAATAATTATATTATTTCAACAACTCCAATATAATAATTACCACATAACAACTTAAACCGACATAATAATCAAATTTCTCCGATATATCCCAACTTCGACCAATTTCCAGTTATTAAATCCTTAATTAATTTAATTAAATAATTAATTAAATTCGCGGCGTTACACTTTACACTCAATAGGTCGACCTATACAGAGAGCAGGTCGACCTGTCGCTAAAAAACCTTGTTTTCTGCTGTTTTCAAGTTGGCTTATACATTGTGGGTGTTATAAATACCCAAGTGATCATTCTCAAGCAATTTAACAAGAAACGTGAAAGATAGACTCAGCTTCTTCTCATCTTCAACCTTTCGCTTATTGATCGAGAATCACACATAATCATCTTTCTCGATCGAAGTAAGGAACGTGTGTTGATAAGGTTCGACAATAGATATTTGTCTTGTTCGAGATTCGACGGTAGACATACATCTTGTTCGAGTGAAGAGTGTTGAGGGTGTTTCTTGTATAAAACCTTAGGGTTTTTCCTTCTTCATCAGAGATTTTGTTCGAAGGTTTTTGACGATCGATTTGCTTTCGTTATCAATTCAGCCGTGCATAAGGGATTGAGGGATTGAAGATCCGCTCAACAAACTTGCTACAACCGGAGGATTGAGAAAGGAACGACCGGGGTCTTGATCGTGAAGATCTTAGACATTGACTTGATTCAACTTGAATCAAAGGGAGGATCGAATTGTATTCAATTTTACTGCATGTGTGTAGTTGGTGATTGGTACTTTCTATCCTTGTTAAACATTTTTCAATCTAATAAAACTTTCCTAATTTCATGGGTAGACGTACTCCTGCGAGGACGATAGAGGAACTTCCTAAACAAATATCGTATTCCCTATTGCTTTTACTTTATCGTATTTCCATTTGTTTTCGTTTATTTCCATTGTTGAACAAAAACTAAGGTTAGGTAAAATATCGATCACCAAGTGTTCGATAAAATTACTCAATCAAATTCTTGTTCAAATTTTAGTGAAAACGTTCATTGTGAGTAATATACCATATAGCGTGTAATTGATACAACTGAGATATTCGTTAAAACGTAATTCATTACTTGACATTTTCATCCGTTCGGTTTAGTGCACATATCCGGTCCCCGATAACATAATCGCTCTTAGACGATTAAGTGATTCAGGGAAGTCACATTTCAAAAAGCTAAAATTTTCTTAAGTCGGAAAAAGGTGGTCTATTCACCCCCCTCTAGACCATTCCTATCGTCTAACAAGAATGAGTAAAGTGTTGAAGGAAAACTTGTTTTGATCTTCTTGTGTTTGGGCCAAGATCAACCGGTTCACCTCAATATTGAAAATTAAAAGAGAATATCTTAAGCCACTCTATATGGGGAAAAACACCTCTGAAAACTCCAAAATACCCTTCAGAAGTGCATATCCGAACGCACCTTTTTAACATTTTCAAGATGTTTCGGATATGCACATCTGAAATCACCTTTTTTCCAACATTTTATTATTTAAATGGTGGGTTTAATATATCAGTGGTATTTTCGGATATGCACATCCGAAACCACCTTGTCTATACGAAAACAAATATTTCGGATATGTACATGCGAATTTTTGGTCTGTGTTTTTCGTTTCTATTTAAAAGTTCATCATTACATTGATAAAAATGGAAAAACGGATTAACATAACCTGATACGATTTAGACGAAAAAACGAATTGAAAATAAAAATTACATTAGATGTTCTAAAATACCAAAATACAGTACATAGGTTGTTCTGAAAGTGCGAAATGTATAAATATTACAACGGGAAATAAAACATAATAACATAGGCTACTGCTACTAAGTATACCTAATACTAACCCCCTGCGACCTCCTCTGCCTCCTATAGCCTGCCACGTTAGAGGCCTCCCTAACCATCCTCTCAACTATGGTAAGCGCCTCTACACCGTCCCCTTAATGATCCCTTTATCCAATGCCTCCTACCCAATCTAGTGTATTTGCTGACATATCGGCAAGACATCAGTGGCATGGTCATCCTCGACCTGCTAATTCTCTAAGATCTCCTCATGAGCTAGCCTAGGTGGACGCTCAGGAGCATCCGGGGTCATGATAGGATGTGACACTTTAACAAATCATGTCACATGAGATTATGATATGTAAGTACAATTTACAAAATTCAATATGTAAGTACAATTTACATAGTACCAAAATATATAAGTACAATTTACACAATTCTGATACACAAATACCAAAATATGTAAGTACAATTTAATAAATTAAATAATAAATTAAATGTAATACGATTGAAATGAAAGGTACTGTGAGGAGTGTGCAAGAGCTGATCAACTGTCTGGTCCTCTAATTTGATGCTTCAATCAGCTTCTGGTATATGTATAGCAAAATGGCGCCCCCTAGTTCCACTCATGAACTGTACTCAAATCCATAAAATACAGGAGGAATGTCAAGTCTACGTAGGTTGCATTTTTATCCACGATGAGGGACGTGCTAACTAAGAACATGAACCAACACCGCAACCAAGTGATATTCATATAACACTTTTAGGGTGGAGAATCTGACATGTGCCTCATTGGTTGCTCTACACTCTTCTGCTTCTGTATATGGATCCATACCTTGATAATCTACCATCCATTCATCCTCCTTAACTCGTTGTATCCGAGAATGGTTGAGTAACCTCCCTATGATAGGTAGGTAGAGTAGACAAGCTACGTCATGAAGGGTGGTCGTAAACTCCCCAAAAGGAAAGTGGAAAGACGGTGTTTCCTTGTACCATCTTTTGGAAAATGCCCAATGCATGTCGTGGCTTATAGTAACATAATCGGTTCAACATAAGCCGCCAAGTTCGAATCCAGAAACAACATCATTGAACCAATCCGCCTGAGGTTTAAATAGATCAAAGATTTTCTACAAGTGGTTCACGGACTTAATGGGCAACCATTCCTGTAACAAAAATATAGAATAACCTCAATGTTAGTTGTTAAACCAATATTTGTGAGTAAACCGTTTAAATGAAAAAGTGAAAAAAAAAGTAACCTCTCCATCCAAAATATGTCGAGCGGCATGCTCATTATAATATATCAAGAGGGAAGTGTCAGAAGGTCCTCCTAGGTAGCTGAGGTTCGCCGCTCAATTGCTGCACCGAATTGGGCAGCCTGTGTATCATGAACCTCCTCCTAAGGTACCTCAAGTTGCTCTGGTTGAATCTCTTCCTGAGGTACCTCAACCTGCTCTAGTTGAACAACCTCTTAAGGTACCTCAACCTATTCTGGTACCTCTTCCTCCTGAGGTACCTCAATCTGCTCATGTGCACGAGAGGATGGCGCTTGAGATAGGCGATTCCTCGGTGCAGATGTGGACCATCCAGACGCTTCCTCTCGCCGTACTCGACCCCATCCCCGAGTCATGTATTTTGTTCGCAACTCTCTCACATCGAGCAGAGGCTTTCTAGCTTGGTCTGCCTTGTCTTAATCGATTGTAATGGCCCTAGTTGTCAGCCACTTTCCTGAAAAAAATGTGACAAGTTGATAGAAGGAGGGAAGGAAACAATATTAAAAATTAATAATGAATCAACTCAGGGAAGATTTTGCATGTGCATATCCGAAACTGGTTATAGGGGATTTTAGATATGCACATTCGAAACCACATGCGAACTGCCATTTTTGCAGAACTTCTACTTCTTGCCCTAACTCATCCAAAAACTTTTTTTTCACATCCAAACACCAACATTTAACTACTCTAACATCAACCTACACATTATCCTTGATTCTAACAAACCTAATAACCTATTATAACAATGCAAATGGAAATAGAGAGAACTTACACAATTTTGGAACTTTGAAGATGAGTTGGGATGAGCAAGAAATGCTTCAATGGAGCTTTTGAATCTTCAATCTCAATGTAGTATGAGTTTAAATGAGTAGAAATTACAAGTTTGAGTAGAAATGAGTTATTTTGATTTTGGTTTTTTGGTTAAAATGTAAACTGAGTGTGGGTTTTGTTCTGTTCGCATTGAGTTATATGATTAAATGACTTCAGATATGCATATCCGAAGTCACATTGCTTAAAAAAATGATTTTGTAAATACTTGGAACTAGTGTATTTCTACCATCAAGATTTCTTATATACAAATTATGTTCTAGAAAAAATATATTAAATTTTTTAAAATATTTCAACATCACTACCGTGTATCGCATATATCTACAGCTAATTTATTATTTGTTCCATTTTTTTTAACAAGGAATTATATATAAGGGAGAACTAAATTAATGACACTATCAAAAATATTTAATAAAATCAAAAATATTTAATAGTAGTAACAAAAGTAAAATAAAATATAAGAAAGAAAGTGAAAAGTAAACAAGGGAGAGTTTCAAATCCGAGAATTTTTGTTTTTGGGATTATTATATGAACCACAGTTAAACGGTAGTAAATGTAACGCCCCGAATTTAATTAATTGGTTAATTAAATTATTAAAGGATTTAAATATTGGATTTAGTCGAATTTGGATGGTCGGTATTATTTTAAGAGGCGTATTTGGATTTATTAAGTTAAAGTTGGATTTTAGTCGGATGGTCGGAAGAATAATATTAAGAATAATATTAATTTATTGAGATGTTTATTGAAATTCTCGCATTTTGGGACGATTTAGTCAGTATTAGTTCGGGATAGCGGATTGATATTTAATAGAAGATTTTAATATTTTTAGTATTAAAAACATTAATGTGTTAATATTTAGCGTTTTGAGAATTTTCCGAGTAATTAAGATTAGACCGGAAATATGAGGCATTGAGTAATAAATCGGTATATTAAAATAATCGGATTTTATTTTAATGGAATAAAAGTGGAAGTATTATTTTTACATTGGGTGTAGAAATAATATTGGGCTTAGTTGTGGTATCTTTAAGTATTAAGGGATGTATTTTATTAGGCCCATTATTGAAATAGAGATTAAGTGGTGGTGGTCTCATTGTGTTATTTGGAAAAGATAAAAACATAGAAGAGAAAAAGGGAAACCCAGGAAGACAAAGAAAAAAAGGGAAGAAAAGGGGTTAGGGTTGTGAAGAGGAGAAAAGGGAGATCCAAAGTGTTGCTCTAAAGTGTCATTTTTCTCCAATTTTCTATTGAATCTTCTTAGAGCTGCACTCAATCCAAGGTAAGGGGTAGTGGCGGAGCCAGCAAAACTATAAAGCCCGGGCAAAATTGTAATGACCGCAAATTCACATTGTATATAATATATAAATAATTATCAATCAAAATAAAAAAGACTCGTCATTTTGTCAACAAAAGTGTAGTAAAAGTAAAAGAGATGAAATATAACCTTACAATAATATGTAAAATAACATCACGAGACTCGGTGTAACATACTATCAAGTCATTGAACCACATATCGTGGATTTTATTGTGCAATTTAGATTGGATAATCTTCATTGCTGAAAAAGCTCTTTCAACGGATATAGTCGACACCGACAATACCAAAGCTTAGTCAATAAATTTGTAAACTAATTTCAGTTTGAAAAAGATTTTTTTTTAATTTTAGGGTTAAATAAGTTTTTGGTCGATATAAAATACCAAATATTCTTTTTGTCCCTATAAAAGCAAATTACATATTTTGGTTCCTACAAAATTATTATGCATATAGTTTTAGTCCTTACTGTTAAACTAATGTGTATTTTTGAATGATTATTTTACACACAAGTTTAGAATTTTTAAAAAAATCCTTAAAAAAACTCAAAATTTAATTTTTAACTCGAAATTTTAATTACTTTTATCATTGTCTTTTAAAATTTGAAAAATTCATATTTAATTCTTCTCATTTTAAAAAATTCTAAAGTTTGGTAAATAAATATTTTACACTATTTTAAACGTGTATAAAAATAATTATTTAAAAATGAAAGAGTAATTAAACTGTTTTTAAAATTTTAGAAAATAACATGGACTAAAATTCCATGCATAAAATCTTTAAAGAGGTAGGAAAAAAATTTAAAAAAAACTTTAAAAGGATCATTCATGGTAGAAAACTCTTTTAAGGACTAAAATTAAATGTTAATTTATTTATGGGTCTTGCTAACGAGTGTCCTCAGGACACTTTTTAAGCATACTACATATGAAAATATTCTTTATAAAAGTTAACGTTTAATAAAAACGTATTTTAATAAAAATTTACCACTTATTTTAATACACATATTTTAATAAAAACTTACCACTTTAATCACTTAAAAAATGCCCTAAGGACACTGGTTAACATTTCCCTTTATTTATAAGGACAAAAAACCCTTAATTTTATTTTTTTATTTTTAAATATGAACACAAAAAAATATCGGACCGGACCGAGCCCGGGCAATTGCCCAAACTGGCCGTATGCTAGAACCGCCCATAGTAAGGGGAGATTCTTACTACCTAAAAGGGAATATGATGAATTTTATGTGGGTTTAGGGTATAAATTTGTCATTGTGTTGTGTTAATTTTGTTTTATGTCACTGTTTGGAAATAGAAATTGAGAATATTACGGTGCTGTGCATATATGAAACGAAAAAGATGGGTGAGATGTGAGCTTATTATTTTAATTTTATATTCCATTGTGTGTTGTTCACATATGTCTTATGGTTTTCCAATGTACTCTGTTCATTCCACGCGCGATTCAATTACCCACAGTTGGGTTACTTTTATGGTATACCACCACTTTGTTATATAAATGATAATGTAGATTGAATGTGAGATATGACTTGTGAGAATAGAAAATCACTTATTGGGTAGACATGTTTTGCTTGTCATTTTTTTTGATATACATGTTCTATTTGTCATTCTAGAGAAAAGAACCATACTTATGAAATGTAGTATAATTAATTTTTTTTTTCAGTAAGC
This sequence comes from Vicia villosa, assembly GCF_029867415.1. Classification (NCBI taxonomy): domain Eukaryota; kingdom Viridiplantae; phylum Streptophyta; class Magnoliopsida; order Fabales; family Fabaceae; genus Vicia; species Vicia villosa. Next base: position 62,212 of record NW_026706745.1, on the reverse strand, counting down.
AAGAATTTCATTAAGAAAGGAGAACTAAGGGTTCTCCAACCCGCTTACAAAAGAATCGGACAAAACCGGACAAAAACGGAAATATTACAAACCAATTACAATCACGAGAGATAAAACAAAGGGTTCATACTAAACTCGTAGAAAGTATAATTGGGGTGTGTAATTTTCCCAAAAAACGACCACTTCCAAACTAAAAGCTTGATGTTCCAAACCGTATTGTTTACATTCCAAGCCTCCTTCCGAAAACAATGGCCATTTCTAACCAACCAAAAAATCCAAGTAGTCGCGAGCCAAACAACTCCCATCTTTCTTTCTTTCACCTTTTTACTATGAAAATAAAGGCGCCACTCCATAAAATTTGACCGGCACTCCTCTTCAAAAATATCCCCTTTACCCACCCAAAAAGCAATCTCCCTCCAAATATTTTTTCCCACCAAACAACTAAAAAAGTAATGATTCCTACTTTCCAAACTATATCCACAAAAAATGCACTTCAAATCATCCAATGGAAAAGACATACCTCGAACCGTCAATGTATCTTTCGTCGGGAGTCTATTGTGAAAAAGTCTCCAACCGAAAGCTTTTATCTTGAAAGGCACTTCCGTCTCCCACAAAATACCGAACACCTCCGCATGATTAATTGGAGGGCCATACGGAATAAAGAGGTTCTCATAAAAAGTATAACAAGAACCTACCGAAAAACACAAATCCGAACCACCGGTCCAAGTAACCGTATCATGCCCACTCAACCACCCACTAAAGGCCGCCACTTTTTCCTTCAAATCCAAGACCTCCTCCATACGGACCCCGTTATCCCCATCAATATCGGAGAGCCCAAAATCGCCCCACTTCCAAACACCATCCACCCAACCTCCCATCGCCGCCACCGAAACATTCTTTAAACGGGACTCATGAAACAAATCCGGAAAATAATTTTTTAAAGTGATGCCTTCCAACCAAGAAGATTCCCAAAAAGGAGTATTATAACCATTATGAACAATAAACTTGCTACAACTATCAATGGGATCATGGGAGAAAGAAGAAAAAATCCTAACAATATCCTTCCACCACATGGAACACGAGGACGATACTATCTTTTCCGATCCACCTCCAAGCACTTTAGAAGCAACATCACCATAACGAGATTTCAACACATTTAACCATAAAGAATTTTGTCCTTGTAGGATCCGCCACCTCCATTTGTTGAGAAGTGCCAAATTGAACAAAGCCAAATTTTTTACTCCTAACCCTCCCTTTTTCAAAGGAAGGTTCACATCCTCCCACCTTACCCAATGAATCCGTCTTTTATTTTCCGAACCGCCCCACAAGAAATTGCTTTGAATGCTTGTAAATTTTCTCACCACCTTCCTCGGCATCTTGTAAAAAGACATAGTAAAAATACTTAAGGAACTAAGCACGGATTTGAGAAGAGTGATTCTCCCTCCCAAATTTAAAAATCGATTCGTCCATCCTTCCAACCTATTCTTCATTTTCAACAAGAGAGGATTCCATGTGGTTTCCTTCCTAGGATTAAAACCAATAGGAATACCCAAGAAATAAAAGTTGTTATCTTCTAACTTGCAAGAAAGAAAGGAAGAAGCCGCTTCTAAAAAGTGAACATTGGAATTAATGCCAATTAACTTACTTTTTTGATAATTAATTCCGAGCCCCGATACGAGCTCAAAAGCCCGAAGAACCGCCCTTAGAGCCCAAACATGCTTCCAATTACCATTACCCACAATAAGAGTGTCATCCGCGAATTGAAGAATGTCCACCTTGCAAGAATCCCTAAAAGCAAAACTTTGGAATTCTCCCACTTCAATCGATTTACTAACAAGACCCGAAAGAGCTTCCGTCACTAACACAAAAAGAAAAGGTGAAAGAGGATCACCTTGCCTTAAACCTCTAGACACCTCGAACTCCTTTGTTGGGCTCCCGTTAACCAAAACCGACATTTTGCTAGAAAACACCAATAACTCCATCCACCTCCTCCACTTTTCCCCGAATCCCATCCTTTTCAAAATGTACCGTAAGAAATTCCAACTAACTTTGTCATATGCCTTTTCAAAGTCCACTTTAAAAAGAATGCAATTGCTCCCTTCTCTTTTAGCAAAATCCACTACTTCGTTTGCCACAAGCACACCGTCTAGTAATTGTCTACCGGGAACAAAAGCGCTTTGAGATGGAGAAATAATAGAATTAAGAATGCCTTTCAACCTCCCCGCTAAAAGCTTAGACGCCACCTTGTGCAAGCATCCCACCAAACAAATGGGTCTATATCCATCCAAACTAATTGGATTGTTGGACTTCGGAATTAACGTCAAGAAAGAAGAAGTGATTGCCTTTGAAATAAAGGCACCATCATAAATAAGATTGAAATAATTGATAAAGTCTTCTTTTAAGAAATGCCAACACTTCTTAATGAAAAGAAAAGAATAACCATCCGGTCCCGGGCTTTTCGAACCACCACAATTCCAAACCGCTTCTTTAATTTCTTGTTCAAGAAAAGGTTTTTCCAACCCCACCGCCTCCTCTCTAGAGATTTCCTTAAAAGGAATACCATCCAACAAAGGTCTATTCTCATCCGTTTCAATAAATTTGTTCGCAAAGTGATCGAACACCGCCTCCCTTACATCATCCACCGAATCTACTAAAGTACCCGATGAAACAATGGGACCAATATGATTACGCCTTCTCCTTTGACTCATCACTTTGTGGAAAAATCCACTATTTGAATCACCCTCCCTCAACCACTTCAATCTAGATTTTTGTAAAAGCATGTTTTCCCTAATCCTCAAATTCCTCCATAATCTACAAGAAGCTTCCTTTCTAAGAGAAAGATTATCATCAAAATAAGAAGAAGAAATGGAAATAGGATCTAACCTCTCATCGGCAAAATTTACGTCTCGAACTCCTTCCTCTAGCTCCAAATCAATCTTTCCGAACACTTCCTTATTCCACCTCCTAAGTTTCTCTTTTAAGAGTCTTAGCTTTTCTTTTAAAACAAAGTCACCTCTTCCTTCCACCTTCAAATTATTCCATTCTTTTTCAACAAACGGAATGAAAGAATCAAACGAAAACCATTCGTTATTGAACTTGAACGGCTTCGGACCCCAATTGTTATTATCCCTCATGATCCATATAGGACAATGGTCCGAAATATCCCTATCACCAATCATTTGACCGATAACCTCCCATCTATCCACCACGATGCTCGACAAAAGGAACCGGTCAATTCTACTTTTCGACTTACCATCTCCACTAAACCAAGAAAATTTCTTCCCTTTACAAGGAACATCCACCAAGTCACTATTATTAATGAACTCCGCGAAAAACTCCGCCTCTTTGTTATTAACTACCACCGCCCTCCCTTTCCTCTCATGACCATTTTTAATGGCATTGAAATCCCCTCCTAATATCCATTCGCCATCATTGAATCTATTTTTCAAGTCCAACAAAGTCTCCCATAAGAGTTTCTTTTTGTTAAGGTCGCACGAAGAGTAAATGTTTGCCACGTAATAAACGTTTCCCTTCCATATCAATTTAATCCCCAAATAGCCGTCACCTTTAAAGCTACTCACCACCTCCATGTTATCCTTCTTCCATAGCGTAAGAAGCCCCCCCGACCTTCCTACCGAATTAGAAAAAGAAAAACCAATTTCCGGAAGTCTCCAAAAACTACTAGCCAATAAATCGTTCATATTAGTTACCTTTGTTTCTTGAATAAGAAAAATGTCCGCGTTCCCTTTGGAAATGATAGAACTTATCCTCCTCCTTTTGAGTGCATTCACTCCCCCTCTTATATTCAAAGAGCCAATGATCATTGCAAAAGTTTTTTTTTCTCCTTCCGAGCCTCCGCTTCTATTTGACTCCCTAGTTCCAAGTTTTCAATCCTACTTACTAAGTTACTCCTCCCCTCTTTATCCACGACCCCCAACGCGACAATGGCCTCCCATAATTTCTCCCCTACCTCGTTGTTCAAGTATTCCCATTGCCTCACATTGTTTCTCCGGATATCCGATTCCTCCTTTTGTTCCCCATAACAAACCGAAAAGCTACCACTTGGTAATCCTCCTTGTTTTGACAAACTCACCAAAGGTAATTTACCCTTAACACTAACTTTCCCTTTCCCTGCCTCACTATCCAAACCCCTTCGTTGAGCCTTCTTTTTCCTACCCTTCACTACTACACCGCCACTGTTGGTATTGTTAATGAGAGTAGTCTTCAGTTTTTTTAAAACAGCCCCTTCCACCGAGTTTACAGCAACACAGTCACTCACAGTTTCAACCTGTTTATTCAAAACCAATGCTGTACCCGGCCCTTTTATCCTGCAACACTCCTGGGGATTGCAACTGCTGCGATCACAACCGGACGAAGCACCAACAGCCGCCCTAGAACCTACTGAATCACAGCCGGCAACAGACATGAACCGCACGGCCTTGGGGCTGCTACTTCCGCTACTGCCAGCCAAAACATTAGGCCGTGAACCGACTTCCACGATCTTCGAATTGCCACCCACAAGAGCATTTCGCAGCAGCGATACAGAATTGTCAAAAATTCCCAACTCAGCATTTCGCATCAGCGGGAATTCAGCATCCACAGCAGCCTTAAGAGGTCCACCTTCATAATGACCATCCACCTTCACAGGGTTACATCTATACGACGTCTCCGCCGTAATCTTCGTGCATCCATTGCCAGTAAATTGTTCTATGCTATCACCGGAACACTCCGACTCTGGCACTTCACCATTTTCAGCTACGTAATTCTGCCATCCTACCTCAGAGTCCGTGGAATCACAATCAGATGAAAGAGATGGTAAATTATCCGATTTCATGCGAAAATGTCCCGCTGCATCTTCCCTCACACACAGATTAAATCTCTTCCCATCAATGTTCACGCCTACCATGTCTGGAATTTGAAGAGACAATGGAATATTCACCAGCACTCGTGCCACATCGAACGCCTCTCCTTTAGCAGTATTTTCGTCAATGCAAATGAATCTACCCCACGAGCCAGCCAGAGCCACAAAGAATTCAGAATTCCACGCGTGGAGTGGTATCCCGTAAATACGGAACCACGCATCCCTGCCTCTATCCATAGATCCCTCCTCCCACTTCCTAATATCCGAAAACCAATTCTTCCACCAAGACTCGCCTTCTCTAAGTAAATCCTCTATGAAACCCTCCTCCGACTCCTCGAGCAAGCATGAATTACCGCCTAAAGGGGAAATTTTGACCCCAAAAACCCCTTCAATCTCAAAGTGAGTTTGAATCATGTGTGCTGAACCAGGAATACATAACTGACCGACGTAAGCCTTAAGAAATCTCCTTCTGTTTTCCTCACTAGAATTGAAGCATAAACAGGGAGTATCAGCCGGCAACAACATGTCCTTCGAGCCACTGGGATTCGATACCGCATCTGCATACGATTGCCTGTTGTTCCTCCTGAGTGGAAAACGCCTTGACATCGCCTTGTCAACCCCTGTGTTCGGAGCCCTCTCCGCCTTCCCCTTCAGAACACCACCTTGCCTCCCATTACCCCCGGAAGACACCCTCTGATACCTGGGCAGATTAACATGAATCTTCCTCCCTGCAATGATAATATTGTCTAAACGCACCGCAAGTAACCTCCCGTCTTCCACTTCCACGAATCTTGCGAAACCAAACCGTCTTCCCACCCTATTCTTTCTAGGTGAGATTGCGACCTCCACCACATTCCCAGAGCAACCAAACAAATTGAACAAATCTTTGGCGGAATAGCCCTCCGGGAACTCCGAAACATACATAGAGACCACCTCCTGAGCCGGAGGTATGTTCTGATTTCGACCACCAAAGGGAAACACATCCCAGCGCGCACTACCCCCCTTTCTGTATGAGACCCTCGTCCAACTTGCGTCCTGCATCTACGAAACAGCACAACGTCCAAACAGAACGGAACCAGAAAACACTATTGCAGAAAACTAAAAACGTGAGCCAGAGGAAGCAAAATCCCGGGACCAGAGAGCCACAAGAGAAAGAAACAAAGCTCAGAAGAGAACGAAGAGCAGAAGAACCGAAGAAACCCACGAACCCTAAATCAGGATCTACAAACACCTTCTCAATAAGGTCCCTGAGCCCTAAAGCCAGGAATTTAAACCAAAATCGAGAGGATGAGAGACCCCTTTCTAGAAGCCCCCTGGATTTCCGCGCGTTGAGCAGAGGAGACGCCCGGAAAAGGTCACCGAAAACCACCTTCCATGGTCGCCGGAGAAAGAGTCGTTGAAAACCACCTTGTCATGTAGTATAATTAATTAATAGGATAAGAAGTGTCTAACAGTAGCAATTACTGAACAAATGTATTCCAAACAGTTCCGTTTCACTGAAATAGTCGGATTAAGCGGTATAATTAGTTGTCCGGAATTTGATGAGAATTTACGTGGTAGTTAAGTTTAATTAGTAGGTTAATATAGTGGTGATATTTTGTTGAAATTGTGCTATTTTACGAACCGACCGAAATTGTGTGGATTTGAGTATACTTTATATTAAATGTTGGTTTTGGAGTAGAAAGTGAAATAGTAAGTTGGAAAATGAATTAAAAATAGAATATTGAATTAAATTAATATAATATGATTATTAATTGGTTGATTTAATTAAATAGTAGAATTAATTTCAATAATTCTAATTAATTGGAAAATACTTAGACTTGGATAAATTATTCGGTTTATCGGTAATTTACGATATCTTGAGAATTTGATCGTAATTGTGATATGGTTGAATATTTATGTTGAGATTAATATATTGCTATGCCAATGATGTTGTCTTGATAAATAATATTATGTCTAATTGAATTAGTTGATAATTGGAAGTTGATTCGGTTTACTTGATAAATTAGCATGTTGAGATTATCTTACAAATTGATCGAAAATTGTGGTTTTGATTTGGATGGCTTTGTTAATATGTGAAATTGAGTAATTGTGCCGATGTGCCGAAACATGATGATAATTATAATAATCTTGATGATATGTGAATTGTATATTTGTAACGATTTTGTTAATACACAAAGTTGTATGTTTTTTTGTAATATGCCGAAGCATGAGGATATATATGTAATGACTTGTTTATATGCGAAGTTGTATAATTACGATGATGTGTCGAAACATGACGATGTTTTGTGATGATTTGTAATATGTGATGTTGTATATATTTGTGATGATGATTTTGTGACTAAGTGAAGATGAAATATTATGGTGACGTGAATTACCGCGTATAGATGGTAATTGATTGTGATATAGGCTTATGCCTTGTGACGATATGTGATTGTGATGAGTATGCTGTATTGTCTTGTTTGTCGAGTCACATTTCATATGCATACTCTGTGACGGCCTGGATTGGCAAACTAGTGACGAAGGCTTATGCCTTGTGCCTCTGAATTGGGAAATTGGTGACGGGGGCTGAAGCTCCGATTGGTACCACATGCATATGCACGAGTCGTGTCTCATGATGTATTTTGTGATGTATATAATGCGATGTTTGGTGATTTGACTTGCGACGTTTATGATGCGATGCCCGTGAATACATGTATGACTTATATGATGATATTGATGCTTATATGTTGATTTGTGAAGATGCTTATATGACGATATAGATGCTTATACGTTGACTTATTGAAAATGTTTATATATTGATAATGACGCTTAAATGTTGACTTGTTGAAGATACTTATATGTTGACTTGTCGAAGATGCCTATATGATGATATTGATGATTATATGTTGACATATTGAAGATGCTTATATGTTGAGTTGTCTGAAGATGCATATGTGATGACTGGTTGAATATGTTTATATGTTGATATTATGACTATTCATTGATGATGCTATTGGTGTTGATTACGTTGATGTTGTGCAAAGCGGTGATTCATTTATATTCTTTACCTGATATATGATTTATCATGATCCTATTTATATAGTTTGATATCTCACCCTTGCTGCTGATATTTCCCCTACCAAGGGAAATGGGCAGGTACTCAAGTATAGCTATGGAAGTTTGTTGCTTCATCGAGTCATGTTGGTGTGTCGCTCTGATACGTAGCACTCGGGGAATTGTTTATATTGTTGTTTCTATGTTGTTAATGTTTTAGTTGTTGTTATTATAACCGTTGAATCCAAGTTGAATAATATGAAGTACTTGTTATACTTCTAAGTTGTTTGAGTTGAATAAAGCTGATAGTTGACTGTTAGTCGAATGCTATGTATCATTGTGAATTAAATACAAGTTGAAGTTTTGAGTTGATATGTGATACTCCAATGTGTTGTTTGAAATTTTTAAATACTCTGATATTTTCCGCAATATAATTTCAGGTAGAATTTGGGGTGTTACAGTAAACTTTAACTATTTAACCATAATTGACCGTGCTTGAATGACCGTGTTTTGAAATTATTATATAAATTACGTTTAAATTAGTATATAACCCGTGCGTTGCGCGGTTAACCTATAATATATTATTGTCATTGTTTAAGAAATTTTATCAAAATTTTAGACTATTATTTTGGTTGTGGAGTATTTTTTTTCAAATGATTTTATTTTAGCAATTATTATATGTAGGTTAATACAAAGACGGACCCAGAAATTTCTAGTAGTGGGGGAAATATATATATATATATATATATATATATATATATATATATATATATATATATATATATATATATATATATATATATATATATATATATATATATATATATATATATATATATATATATTATTAATTGTCATATTTGAATCGGGTATAGCTTTTTAATAAATAAATAATTAAATTATTTTTAATAATTAAGTTAATATAATTTATAAATTATTTTATTAATTATGATAAATAAAGAGTTTACATAAAGTAAAATTCAATAAATAGAATACATAAATATAAATATATCATGATACAATTTTAATAATCCAAACTTTACAAAAAGATTGATAATACTTTTTCGATCTTAAAAGAATATTTTAGATTGCAAAGCTTATGTATTTTTAGAGGGTCACGTATATAAACATATTATATGAGGCACCGGTGCACATATAGATACATGTAATAGTATACTAGTTTTTGAAAATTAATTAAACCTGATAGAGTAAATAATTAACATGTATATTATTATAAGTAATACTCATAGTCAATTGTTTAAAATATAGTGGGGGCACCAACCCACACATGATGCAACCTGGGTCCGTCCCTTGAAGAAGAAGATTACCATAGTGGAAGGACAACTCATATTCCACTATATTAACAAATGAAAATAAAATAAATGACAAAAATAAGAGAAAATAAATAAAAGTCGAAAAGAGAAATTAATTATAAATAAGAATCTAAATCATGTAGAGAAAACTTTCTGAATAAAACGTGGTAGTATGTTCCATTTGATATAATATTTTGCGTTGTATTTGTGCGATCAAGTATAATATTATTGTAACCTTCAAGTTAATTTCAGTCTTGCCACCCAAAATTTCATGTTATCATGGAAGAGATACCTACAAATAAAAAACCAACAATAAATCAAAAAATTTATCATGTAAAATAAAAATACAAAATACAATATATTGATGATATGTTTTTAATATTAACCATTGTTAGTTATTTTGACTAATTCATATAATGTAATTGTTTAAAAAATTATCGTGTGATGAGATGACTAAATATAGATGTATGTGTGATGAGATGGCCAAATAGAGATAATGAAAGAGAGGTATTTATAAAGAATTCAAAAATATTAACATAAATATGAATTAATATATATTTGGGAGTTACAGAATATTAATTAACATAAATATGAATTATATTATATCAATGTGATTAATGATGGTTAATCATACTCCACCGTTTTAACAAAATATATTTAATAATAATAATAAATTTTGAGTTAGTGTGGAGAATTTGAAAAAAGAAACTATAAACATAGATTTTTTTTTGGAAATAAAGAGGGCCGAAACTCAAGAGAGGAAGCAGAAACTACATATGTATCAACCTAGGGACAGAACCTCTAACGAATCATCCTCTAAACAAACTCTAAGAAAGTCTGGTGCAACAGAAAAATAAACATAAATTTTTAATATGAGGTTAAAATAATAATAATAATAATAATAATAATAATAATAATAATAATAATATAGAGGATCAATAGATTATGTTTATATGAATTTTAATTAACAAAAAAGAGAAGAAGAAGATTACCATAGTGGAAGGACAACTCATATCCCACTATATTAACAAATAAAAATAAAATAAAATAAATGACGAAAATAAGAGAAAACAAATAAAAGTCGAAAAGAGAAATTAATTATAAATAAAAATCTAAATCATGTAGAGAAAACTTTTTGAATAAAATATGGTAGTACGTTCCATTCGATATAATATTCTGCGTTGTATTTGTGCGATCAGGTATAATATTATTGTAACCTTCAAGTTAATTTCAAACTTGTCACCCAAAATTTCATGTTACCATGGAAGAGATACCTACAAATAAAAAACCAACAATAAAGCAAAAAATTTATCATCTAAAATAAAAATACAAAATAAAATATATTGATGATATGTTTTTAATATTAACTATTGTTAGTTATTTTGACTAATCATATAACGTAATTGTTTAAAAAATTATCGTGTGTGATAAGATGGCTAAATATAGATGTGTGTGTGATGAGATGGCCAAATAGAGATAATGAAAGAAAGGTATTTATAAATAATACAAAAATATTAACATAAATATGAATTAATATATATTTGGGAGTTACAGAATATTAATTAACATAAATATGAATTATATTATATCAATGTGGTTAATGATGGTTAATCATACTCTAACAAAAAATATTTAATAATAATAATGATAATAATAAATTTTGAGTTAGTGTGGAGAATTTGAAAAAAAAAACTATAAACATAGAAAAAAGTAACTATAAACATAAATTTTTAATATGAGGTGAATTGATTAATGAAGGTTAAATTCCATTTTACTAAATTCATAATTTTAGCATGGTTACAAATTTATAATCCACCTTGTGAGATTATAATTCACTGTTTAAATAAAATATATTTAATAATAAAGATTTTGACTTCAAGTTAGTGAAGAAAAAAAGTGATATACAAAAGTTGATTTTTAATACTCGTGGATTTTTTCTTTATTTAATTTTTTTTACTAATTATTAACTAAATTACTTACAATTATTTTATTTTTTAATTTAAATAAAATATTATTAATCGTTTATAATAATAGTTTGGATATTTTTAAAAATTAAGGACATTAGAAACATTTTTTTTATAAAATTAATTAATTAATGACTTAAAAAAATTGTGAGATAATATTCCACAGTTTTTAAAAAACATATATTTAGTAACAAAAAATTTGATAAAATTTTAGTTTTATATTATAATATTAAAAATGTAATGATATAATTATATTATTAATATTATTATTATTTTGTTTATTATTATTATTATTATTTTTAATATTATTATTTTAATTATAATTATATTATAATTATTCTGGTTATTATTATTATTATCATTATTATTTTTATTATTATTATTATTTTACTTATTATTATTGTTATTATTATTATTATTTATTTTTAAAATAGAGACAAATTAGTGGTTAGAACAATGGTTTTAATAATATTGTTAGAAAAAATTTGGTATATAAAAATTAAAAATTCTAAAATCATGTCACATAGGTTAGAGTTGTGTTCAAAGTTGCTAAAACCATGCCACATAAGCATTAGGGTTTCAAGGTTGTCATCATGACAACCTTGAATTTAGATTAAGTAGATAGATTGTAGCAAACTTAAAAATTTAACCATAATTAGTTAACCGTGGCTAATATTATAAGATTTTTTTTTGGTAATGTGAGTAATCTATTTGACAATTTCATACCGATAAAAAAAATTATATTTTTACTAAAATATTTCTTTAAGAAATAGTGGAAGTAGTATTAAATATTAATAAAAGGATAAGATTGAAAAAATAATTAATAGTGTTATGAAATTAACAAAAACAATATAGAGATGAAGTAGAGAAAGTAAAAGAGAAAGTGATATTCTATTATCTTCTTCAAGAAGTATTATTTACATTGCAAAGTGGACCTTATTTATAGGACATTAGGAAGGTGAAAAATCATAACCTTACTATACCACTTAATATGGAATATGAAGATGAAAGATTAGAATACATATGGACATCCACAATAATATTTATTCATAACACTCCCCCTTGGATGTCCATTGAGGATATGCCTCGTTAAAACCTTACTAAAAAAAACCCAGTGGGAAAAATTCTAGTGAAGGAAAAAGAGTACAATATCCTTTGAATATGAATTGCCTCGTTAAAAACCTTACCAGGAAAACCCAGTGGGACAAAACCATGGTGAAGGGAAAAAGAGTGCAAAACATATGTTTTTCTCCCCCTCGTGCATACATGTATATGTGAGACGATATTCTTTATAGTCGTTGCTTAAAATGTCTTCTTCAAAGTGACTTCATATAGTGTTAATAGTTATGCAGGATTTTATGAAGTTGTTTCCATGATTTGTTTTATAGATCTCCATGAAGGTTGTACCATCACATGTAAACAAATAACTTGTTTCTGATCTACCATTGTGAGGATCTGACAAGTAACCTGCATCTCTAAGATAGCGAAGTATATGTTTGACCGCTTTCCAATTTCTTCGTGTAGGTGAATAACTGTATCTTGCTAATATATTAACTGCAAATGATATATTAAGACGTGTATAATTAACAAGGTGCATTAGTGCTCCAATTGCACTAAGATATGGTACTTCAAGACCAAGTAACTTTTCATCCTTTTCTCGAGGCCTAAAATGATCTTTCTCCACATATAATGATCTATAACCATATTAGAGTAGGCTATATGTGACATTTGTCCATATAGAATCATTTCAACACTTTTCTATATAGCCTTATTGATGTACAAATATTCTTTTGTCTACATGCTCAATTTACAAACCTAGACATATTTTATCTTTTCTAGATCCTTCATCTCAAACTCTTTATTTAAGCAATTTATAGCTTTTGGAAGCTCTTCAGGAGTTCCAATAATATGTATGTCATGCACATAGATAACTATTATTGCAAATTCTTTTCCACATCATTTTATGAAAATACAAGTACAAATTGAGTTATTTGTATATTCATCATTTAATAGATATTCACTAAGGCGATTATACTACATGCATCCAGATTCTTTCAGCCCATAGAGAGACTTGTTCAATTTGATGTAGTAGTTTTCTCGAGATCCACAATTACGTGCCTCTGGTATATTGAACCCTTCAGGGATTTTCACGTAAATATCACTATTAAGTGAACCATATAAAAAAGATGTCATAATATTCACCATGTTCAAATTAAGCCCTTCATGTACTACAAGGCTAATTAAATATCAAAATTCGATTGAATCCACTATCGGTGGATATGTTTTTTCAAAATCAATCTTAGGTCTTTGTGAAAATCATTGAGCAATAAATCAAACTTTATATCATTCTTATTTTTCTTTTTCATAAAAACTCGTTTATATCCAATTAGTTTCACACCTTGAAGTGTTCGGACTACAGGTCCAAAAGTGAGTCACTTGTAAAGTGAGTTTAATTATTTTTTAATTGAATATATTTATTTTGGCCAATTCTCACTTAGTCTACAATCTTTAATAGACTTTGACTCATGATCCTCGTTATCATTGATCACTTTTAGCGCTATATTGTATACAAAGACATTGTCAATATTGACTTTATTTGGTTATCTCAATTCCGGTTCCATTCCATTTCATCCATGACATAATTTGTCGAGATCTCTTTATTTCATATTTCAAGTACTTGATTTGTTCTTCTGGAACTGAAAATTAAATTAGATCAAAGTGCTCTTAGAATTTTCATATCCTCACTTGGGCCATCCTTAGTTTCTTTTCTTAGTAGAGGACTTTTAACATTGGAACCGACTTTCATCCCACGCTTTAGGCGCAGCAACAACTCATTTGCAATATTATATTATCCAATAGGAGAATCCACTTTGAGTGGAGTATTATCAGCTGATAATTTATTTCATATACTTTGCAAATGAATTATATTTTGAACGTCTGGTTCATATTGATTTGTACGAGGATCAAGACAACAATTTATTTTAAATTGTTCATTTGAACTTCTTGTTCATGATTTTAGCTGTTCATTTGAACTTCTTGTTTATGATTTCAGCTACTTATTCCCTCCCCCTAATATTGGGAAAATTAATTTATCAAGTGATAATCAGCCTACTGGGCTGCAATCAAGTATTTAATTATTTTCTTAAATTATATCCTCAAAATTGAGATTCATATGAATTATATTTTTCCAATATTCTTTCATGACTCATCTTAATGTATTATATTGGAGCAATTGGAATATACACAACACATCCAAATGTTCACTTAAATGAGAAATATTAGAATAAATTAGGGAGGACTAAGATATAGTATCTTGTTGGCTTAATGCGAATAAATATCTTAATATCATACTTTGGGTGTTTCAAATATATAATTTAGAATTGATGATCTTATAAGTATCAACCATATAATTAACTTTACACGTCTAAAGAATGGATCTTCGGGTCCATTTTCTTTTTATGAACATATATTACATGATATTCAATATCAATTTTAATAATATATGTGATACTTATACATGAATTTCTAAAAAATCCAGAAAACAAGATCTTAGTCTAATTAGTTGAGAAAATAAATTCACAAACTTCTGGTTGTGAATAGAGACATATGCATGATAGTTTAGTCGATGCAACAATTAATGTCATAAAAACGCAATTTCTCAAATTTTTATTTTCCTTTAGAAACACACAAATATTGACTGGATTGAAGAAACTTCTGGTTCTTCAATAAAAAATTATTCGCATCATATTATATCCGAGATGACCCAATCGGTTTTACCAACGACAATTTAAGTCTAATTTATAAACTACTGGTTTACAATGACATGTGCTTCAATTGTACTAATATAAGTGTAGTACAAGCTCGGGGGAAAAGACGGTAGCTTTTCTATTACACACTTTCTGTCCAAATTGTGTTGTGTAATACAAAGATATTAGATACCTCCAATATAAGTCAAAACCAATATAATAGTATTTCATTATTAAACACTTTAATCAAATACATTCATATGAACATATGATCATATAATTATCAAACAATTACCCCTTATAAAATTAAACATATTTAATCATACAATATTATATCACTAAAGTTATATTGTCATATAATTAATTTGATTTACTATCCTTCAGGGATGGGTAAGTTCTTCAAGATCTATAAAAATAATTTATTTTTCTATCCTTCAGGGATGCTCGATAAGTTCTTCTGGAACTATATAAATAATTTGTTATAAACAATAATCTAAAAAATATATATAACCATCCTTCTGGGATGCGTTAAAATCATTTGTCATTTTTCTGGAATGACAATATTTTAATGAACATATTACAAATAATGAATTTTTAGATCGATACTACAACAAAAATTTATGAAATCCTTTTGGGATTCAATAATATTATAGATGTGACCTTTTAAAGGTGATTGAACGTTAAATTCTTCTGGAATTCATCAATTATTGATAAACACAATATTCGATTAAACTCAATCTTTGAACAACAATTTGGAATTAGTTTAATAATAATCTTTAGTTTTACAAATATCACATCACAAACTATTTCCATAAACAACGGTCAAGAAAAATTATTCTTTGTGCAATCCTTCAGGGATGCTTGAATATTAAATTAACACTTTTATGCGTTAAAATTCAATTTCGGACAAACATATAAAAATGCTTTAATGTTAAATTCTTCCGGAATTTAACAAGAATGATCAAAGAAATCTAATATTATTGTACAAGGAAAATCAATTTCTCTACAAAATATATAAAAAATAAACATATTTATATGAAGAAAAAAAATAGTAACAAAATCATGAATTATATTATATTGGTTCAAATATATTAAGATTAGGAAAATAACGTAGAACCTGGCTATATCATTACTCGCGTTGTAGAGTATCGTGCTGATAACGTCTAATGAAATTAACAAAAACAATACAGAGATAAAGTAGAGAAAGTAAAAGAGAAAGTGATATTTTATTATCTTCTTCAAGAAGTATTATTTACATTGCAAAGTGGACCTTATTTATAGGACATTAGGAAGGTGAAAAATTATAACCTTACCATACCACTTAATATGGAATATGAAGATGAAAGATTAGAATACATATGGACATCCACAATAATATTTATTCATAACAAATAGGATAAATTTTCTTTATCATAAAAAAATATTCACGAAAAATATATGTACCTATTTAGGAATAGTTATATAGAATATTTTATAAATACACCTATTTAGAAATAATTGAATGATTATTGTGTCAATTAATATATCAGTTCTTTTTTTTGATTAAATCAATATAGATATTAAAAATTTAACCCATTTAAAATTGAATATTCTAATATTATTAAAAAAAAATCAAATCAATCCATAACACTAATTAAAAACCAAAATTCCATAGTAGTTCTTTTTTAGTGGTGACGGTACATAATCCCCTTAAATGTAACCTACTTTAATTTGTTTCACACTAACCAAATCCTTAAGTCTCAAAATTCTGACGGCATAGCACCAATATTCCATCATTCTTCAACATGAAAAGAAAGAACACAGCGCTTTACAAATCACCATTCCTCCTCACTGAGATTAGGAGGAAGAAAACTTCTTCAAAACCTGATTTTTATCTACCAGAGGACTGCTGGGAGCATGTGTTCACATTCGTCACCGACCACAACCGCGACTTTAACTCTTTATCACTCGTCTCTAAAATGTTCCTTTCCATAACCCATCGACTCTTATTCTCTCTCAGAATTCGCGATCCACAGCTTTGCTTTCTCCGCCGTATCTTCCATAGATTCTCCAATCTTAATTTCCTTGACCTCCAGTTCAACTTCCATCATGATTTGGATGCAGATATTGCTTTGACTCTCCGTGACATACCAACATTGAAATCTTTATCTATTTCCAATATTGATCTAAAGGATGAAAAGTACTCTCCTTCGCTGCTCATTGATTCATTACTCAGTTTGAAGCTTTTGATTAGTCTTAAGTTTCGGGATTCGAAATTATCAGATGATTTGCTATACTCTATTGCAAGGGAAACTCTTCCTTTGAAGAGCTTTGTCATCAAATATTGTACCGGCTATACTTACAATGGAGTTTATTATTTGTTATCCAAGTGTCATTCGATACAACATCTGGGTCTTCAACATGTTGATTTTCTTGATAATCATCATATTGCCGACTTGTCTTTGCATCTTCCTCATTTGGTTTCTATAAACCTTAGTCTATGTTACAAGCTCACAGAATCAGCCTTCTTTGCCCTTCTTAGAAACTGTCATTCACTTGAAGAGATCATAATGGAAGACATAAATTTTGAGAATTTTGATTCTTTCAAGAATTTTCATGTGAACTCTCAATTGAAGTCTCTGTGTTTGGCTGGCAATTCCTTCATAAATGATGAAAGCATCATAATGTTAGTCTCTATTTTCCCCAATTTGCAACGGCTTGATTTGACTGATTGCAATGATATATCTGAAAAAGGTATTTGTCACGTTTTAAGTAGATGTTGTAAGATTAGACATTTGAATTTGAGCTACTGTCGTGAAATAAGGCTACGTGAAATGAACTTTGTAGTTCCTCAGTTGGAGGTGTTGAACTTGTCATTTACAAGAGTTGATGATAAAACACTCTATGAGGTCTCAAAGAGTTGTTATGGACTTTTGCAACTAAAATTGGCATATTGTCATTATATCACAGAAAAGGGAATGATTCATGTGGTTGAAAACTGCACACAACTTAAGGAGATCGATTTGAGAGATTGTAATCAAGTGGAGGTTGATGTCGTTGTCTCGGAGGTTTTATCAAGGTCATCTTTAAAACAAAGGAAACTCTTCTCGCGTGATGAGGGTATTTTTTTCTCGTAAATTTCAACTCTAAGATGTTTTTGGTTTTTAGATTTGCTTCATTGAAAAATTACTCGTTTATTTTTAAATACCGATGTAATGCACACATTTGAGTGTTATATGAAGTTTTAATATTTAAAGTTTTTAAATTATTACCTTCATTGACAACATGGATGGAAAGGTAATAGTTTAATTAGGCAGTCAACTTAATTTCTAATTTGATTCAGCTTTCAAACTGTGAATATTTTGCTATTTAATGTCAACAGGATTTTGGATCTAATTTGTTAAGGATTTGAAGTTAGTATGGATGTTTTCCTTAACAGTGGAAACAAAATGATACTTAATTTGATTCAGCCTTTTTTAGATTGGTGTGTATTAACCCAATGTGTTGCGCTTGTATTTTTTTAGAAATTTTAGGAGTATGAACTATGAAGTACCGGGCTTAATAAGATATTTTCTAATTTGTAATTCAAATCTTTCTGTCCAGTTTTCGGCAAAATTTAGCAGTTGTGGTTGTTAGTCAAGGATGAAATAGGTATTCTTGATCAAAGAGAAACTAGTCATTTGATTCATTCCACTGTTATATAATATAATTTGCATTTTTATAGTTTTCTCATTATTGCTAGTTGATTCTATACTATTGTTTAGGATATTATTAAAAAAATGTTTGCAGGTAGACCATATTGCTACCGGTGTAGATAACTACTGTTAAAATATGCCATTTATTGAGCCATTATAAGATGTACAAGATCCGAAAAGATTTAAAAGCTTACATGAGAACTTTTGTCTCATGATTAATTTGTCTCGTCTCTTATTCTATTGTGTTTTATTCACTTTTATTAACAGAACATGTGTTTAATCTCAGAACATATATTCTGGAATATTCTGTTATCATTACTTAGTAGAAAATGTAAATTTCAGCAACATGAAATGGATAAGTTAAACATCAATATCCTATATATCCTTTTGAATCTCATCGAAGTCATACCAGGATGGAATTTAAAATCAGTATTTGGGACCAAGAACTGAAGTTGACTCGAACCGAACCATAACTGAAGTTGACTCGAAACAAACCCAACTGGTTTTCAGTTTGAAAAAACCAAACGAAACTGGTTCTAGTTAACTAAGAACCAAACCAAATTGTGTCAAGAATTTTGCTCTAATTGTTCATGCTTGCATGCACACATTCCTTGATGTTAATTTATAATGATGTAAAGATGCATAAAGAAAGTAAAACAATTGCAACAAACTGTTATTCTGAATAATGTGCTCCATTTCTTTATGTTTTATATCTTGTTGATTACTATGCTTAGCAAACTTCCAGTTGGGGAGTAACTCTAAAGACAACTGAACAGAAACATGCAATGGTGGTTCAACTCCATCCCAAACTTGCTTACTAAAAAAATGAATAATGTCGACTGTAACTGCGAAATTGACATATACTTGCTTCACCTATGATTTTGCTAAAGAAATTCCTTCATTTCAGTTTGTCTCATTATTCACTGCTTAGTTCGGAGTTGTATTATTAAAGGAAATGCTAAACCATTGGACATACACAAATTTTAACAGCAGAAAGAGACTAAATTGATCAACTCCAGTCTTCCTAAGTTCATGCTTAGAAATTGAGACGAATAAGAAATTTGTAAAGTGTTTCCTTTTAGTTCTATCTTTACAAATTGATGTAGCGGTAAAGAAAATTATGGTTTACGTGAAGACTTTGAAAGGTTTGTATATGCAGTGTTTTTTGCAGAAGTAAAATTATACCAAACATAAATCACAGCCTTTTGCAGAATGTCGACAAAACAGAAAAACTATTGGGTTAAATAAAACCTATAATACCCACAGCCGCAACAGAGATATGCCATATCATTGCCTTGCATGTTTATACAATATATACCACTTAATACAATATTTCTCCAAACAATGAGTAGCAGGAGCCATATGTGATTCCATGAGTATCATTCTCCAAAGCCAACCATACCAAGAAATATTAAAAACCATAGTTAGAAGCATAACCTTATCACCAGGACTACTAACAGATTAAAATTCAAATATCACTGCAATTGTGCTTATATCAAAATAGTAAAATTACTGACATATAATATTGTTCCTTTATTCATTACATGGTTAATGCAGTTTAAAACATGATTAATTATGTTCAATGAATGATTAATAATTTACAACACATTGTTATAATCATTGCATGGTAGAGGATCTTTGAGTTCAGAAAATTATTTTGTAAACTTTATTCATCCAAATAATCGGGCTCCTTTTGATGGTTGAAGATAGCACTTCAAGAACATATAATTTTCTGACAGTTGCTCCCATTTCTGTGGTATTTGACAATGTTGAAAGTTGAAACTGAAGAAGAGTATCAAACATGTATAGATTGATTCTTTGTTGTTGCAAAGATATCCGCTTATTATCATCTTGAAAGTGTACTCTATGATTTTGTGGTGTTACTATTGTGAAATCAACCGTGATGCACTATGCAAAGATAGAGAAGCCTATTTTTGGAGTAAGGATTTGTCATCGCTTTTGAGGTCCCTGCAGCTTGTCATGAAGCTTGAATAATTATAATTACAATGCTAAATCATTATAAATAGAACACTATAAAAGTTGCAGCCTGATTCTTACTCTTTCCTGCCAATTCTTTCTAAAGTAGTACTAGTAGTCATGAGCAAAGAGCTTAATCGGTAAATATTTAAACTACTGATGAGTATCATTATTAATTCAAAAATTAATAATAATAATAATAAATATGTTTTTTATTAATAATAATAAGAAATATATTCCAAGCTTAATCAATATGTATCCAAGTCATAAATTGAACAATAATGTTTTTCATAGTAAATTTTATTTATTCTAAAAAAACAAAAACATTAATGTCTTCACTCTTCAGGTCGCACCTGTAATTGATCAGACTCCACCTGGAAACATAGTCGAATCAATATGGGAAAATTTTATTATAATTTTTTTTATGCTATTTCGCCGTATTATTGGTTCAGGCGATAGTGTTTTGGTCTACAGGTAAGTAAAAATTACATCGTAGCTTCATTTTAATAAAATATAAATTTTATTATAACAAAAATTTCATCCATGGTTAAACTACCACCCTGCATAAATATATAAACTGGCACCTGAACATACTTTAATACATAATTTAACATTTAACATGTGTTTTATTAAATTTCACCATGAAATTATTATCGATATTTTGTTTAAAGATCACACATGAAGTGAATTTTACAACCCAATATATTTTATATGGGAAGTCCTTTTCACATGTGACCTTTAAAAAAAATTGATATTAATTTTAAGGTTAAAGTTAATATAATACCTGCTAATATATTTATGCAAAGCGGAAGGTTAAAGTAATGTATAGAATTTATTTGAAGAATAAAATTTATATTTTATAAAATGAAGGTCAAAGTAATTTTTATTCACCGGTAAACAAAATGGCATCAGCCTGAACCTATATGACATGGGCCAAGTAGCATTAAAAAAAGAGAAGATTTATAATGAATTTCTCCAAACTAATTCTTGTAGGGGACCTGATAATACAACTCACAACGTGAAAAAGCTTAAACAATATTTTGCACGATCTAAATTTATAAAAAAAATGCTTAAGTGTAATTAAATAAATTGTATAGAGAGAGCTATTCACACCTTAACAAATAAATTACATAAACTCCATGAAGACCTTCTTTGTTATTAGGAGAATAATCTCATGAGTGATGCTAAATGATACGAACCTTACATTTAACGAATTACACCTATAATCTTCTTTGTTTTTCATGGTAAACTGATATACAAAATTACAAACCAATGAAAAGTAATAATGACAAAAAAGAATGAATTTCACTGTTCTTAAGATAATGATGGCCTTGATCAACGGATTAAACTAAGTGATGGAGAGGGATTTGTGTGATTTAGTTAGAGAGAGTCAAGGGTTTCTCAGTTGAACTATAATTTCTCGTGAGTGAAGGAACGAGTTTCTAGGGAGAACTGGTAGTTTAACATTTGGTATAGTTAAAATAATTAATTAATTAATATAGTAATAACTAATAGTCATTAATACTTAATAAATAATAAACAAAAACTCTAATTACTACTTTTATTTATTTTTTAATTGATATTTTACATATAGTAATGGCCTTTAATTTTATTCTTAATAAAAAAGAGTAAAATGATTTATATAATAAAAGATAACGTTTTTTATTAAATAAAACAATTTTTTTTAAATCAAATTTTTGTTGGATGAGAGTAAAACATATTCATGTTTTTATTTATTTATTTTAAATAAGGGGGCAAAAACAAAAAAAAAAAAAAAACAAATAAGATTTGTGAGGAGTAATGGATCAAAGGATTGAGAAGAGGGATATTTCGGACCATGCTCCGATTCGTTTGAATTTAGGGATAGTGGATTGGGGGCCTAAACCTTTTAGATTCAATAATGTGTGGTTCAAGCATGCGGATTTTAAGTCTTTTGTGAGGGAGGAATGGGGGAAGTTGTGTGTTAGAGGAAGGGGAGATTTTATTTTGTTTGAGAAACTTAAGAGTTTCAAAGTGCGTCTTTGTGAATGGAATAAGGAAGTGTTTAGATGGATAGACTTGAAAATCAAAGAGGAGGTGGATAATATTAATGTTATGGATAATTTATTGGTTGAGCATATGGGGGATGATGTGGAGGACTTGGTGTATAGGAGGAGGGAGGCGACAAAGGAGGTTTGGAACAATTTGCAAGTGAAAGAGAGTATGCTTAGATTAAAATCTAGGCAATTGTGGATGCAAGAGGGGGATAGAAATATAAGTTTTTTCCATAATTCCGTCAAAGATAGACAAAGAAGAAATTCGATCACATTGTTGGAAGGGAAGTATGGATCGGTGGAGGGTGTTTTAAACATCAAGAATGAGATTTTTAGCTATTTTGAAGACTTTTTCAAAGAAGAAAACTTTAAGAGACCGATCCCGGAGGATTTGTTTTTTAAGTCTTTGAGCGAAGGGGATGCTTTGTGGCTTGAGAGACCTTTTTCGGAGGAAGAGATTAAGGAAGCCGTTTGGGATTGTGATGGAAATAGGAGCCCGGGGCTGGATGGATTTTCGTTAGAATTCTTCAAAGGCAATTAGAAGGTGGTTAAAGGGGATGTTGGTAGATTTGTTTCGGATTTCTATGATAAGGAAAGGCTTACGAAAGGGTGTACTTCGTCTTTTTTAACTTTAATTCCTAAAATAAAAAATTCTCAATCTCTAGCCGAGTTTAGACCTATTTGTCTTGTTGGAAGCTTATATAAGATGATCTCTAAACTTTTGGCGGCAAGATGAAAATGTGTTATCGGTAATCTTGTGTCTAGTAACCAAACGGCCTTTATTCCCGATAGAAGTATTTTGGATGGCGTGCTTGTTGTGAATGAGGTGTTGGATTATGCTAAGAGGGCAAAAAGAAGTTGTGCGGTTTTTAAGGTTGACTTTGAAAAGGAATACGACCGCGTGAGTTGGAATTTTGTGAGATTTGTGTTAGTAAGAATGGGATTTGGTGCAAGATGGATGAGGTGGATGGAATGTTGTATTTTCTCTAGTAATATGTCCGTCCTAATTAATGGGAGTACTACAATGGAGTTCAAGGTGGAGAAGGGTTTTCGGCAAGGGGATCCGTTGTCTCCTTTTTTATTTGCCTTGGTTATGGAAGTGCTCACGGCGCTCGTAAGAAAGGCAAAGGAAATAGGAGAATTCCGGAGTTTCATAATAGGTGATACCGAGGATGTTGATTTACTCCAATTCGCGGATGACACTATCTTTATTGCGGAGGGCGATACGGCGAATTTATGGAGCATGAAAGCAATTCTTAGAGGTTTTGAGCTAATGTCGGGTTTGCGGATTAATTTCCTAAAGAGCAACATTTACGGTGTTAATGTAGGTGATTGGTTTCTTGAGGCGGCTTCTAGTTTTCTCTCGTGTAAGGTGGATAATCTCCCGTTTAAGTACTTAGGTGTTAAAGTGGGTGGTAATCCTAGAAGTACTTCAATGTGGAAGGATCTTATTGTGTACATTAGGAAAAGATTAGCCGTTTGGAGAGGTAAGAATCTTTCTTTAGCGGGCCGCGTGACATTGATTAATGCGGTGATTAATGCTATTCTTATTTATTATTTATCCTTTTACAAAGCTCCGTCGAAGGTGTTAAATGAGATCCGGGCGATTCAAAGTAATTTTCTTTGGAGTGGTGGTGATGTGAGAAAATCTATCCATTGGGTTTGTTGGGATACGGTTTGCAAAACTAAAGAGGAAGGTGGTCTAGGAATTAAAAATGTAGAAATCATGAATGTGGCTCTTATAAGTAAATGGAAATGGAGGATTTTAGATGTGAATGAAGCGGTGTGGAGTGGTATTCTTAGAGCTTGCTATGGTAAACCAAAGCTTAAGATTCTTGTAGGTGATGTGGAGGTAGTGAGTTCGAAGGATTCTATTTGGTGGAGAGATGTTTTGGTATCGGATAATTATGAGAGACCTATTGTCAATCATTTTTTGAGGGCGGTTAAGTGTAGTGTGGGAAACGGAGAAGATATACTGTTTTGGTATGCTTGTTGGCTTGATAGTCAACCTATTTTGGAACCTTTTCCGGAGATTTTTAAGGTTGCTAAGGATCATTTTATTGCAATGGCTGAAGTTGGGAAGTATGGGGAAGATGGTTGGGAATGGGACGTTTCGGCCTTACTGCCAGCGGACAGTATCCATTCCTTGCTGCCAGCGGACATCATCCATTCCTTGCTGCCAGCGGACAACACTAATCCTGTTTTTTCTTTGCTGCAGGAGCTGGCAGCATTGCTACAACAGCTCTCTCTTCAACAGCATGTGCGTGATACTTTAACGTGGATGGAGGTTTCTTCGGGTGGCTTCACCATGCGGTCTTGCTATGACCGGTTTAAGCCTTTTTTATCGGGACCTCCTTTGCAAGCTAGTTTGGTAAAGGCTTTGAATTATATGTGGAAGGTTAGAATTCCTTCAAAAATTCTCTTTTTCGGATGGAATTTTTTGCACAATAGAATAGTTACAAAAGATCATTTGTTCAAAAGAGGGATTTTGTTGGAGGCAAATGATTTAATGTGTGATATGTGTATGAAGGAGGAGGAATCTTTAGACCATTTATTCGGTGATTGTGACATTGTTCATAATATTTGGAAGAGAGTGTATTGTTGGATTGGTTCTTCTCTTGGCATGTCTTTGGAGAAGTTTGTATCGTTTTTCTTATATTGCGATATGGTTAAGTGTCCGACTAAGAGAGCTACCGTTGGTGTTGTAACATCCCGATTTTATTAATTATATTAGTAATTATACTATTTGGTATTTTTAATAATTATTTATTTATTTAGTTATTGTGTGATATAATAATTATTTGAAATATTTAAGTGTATGTGTGTTTATGTTATTTGGGTTAATTAAGTTGTATGAGAGATATAGTTAATTGAGCCTTAATAGTAGAAACGTAATAGATGGATTATGGGTTAAGCCCATTAAGAGAAAAGAGATAGTAAGAGGAGAAAATTAGGGTTTTAGAGTTGGAGGCTCATAACTTATTTTTGGGGAGAAAGGAAAAATAGAAAAGAGAAGAGAAAGAAGGGAGGAGCACTTGAGAGAAGAAGAAAATTATGGAGGAAGCCTTAATTTTCGCAGCAAGTTTCAGCATAGAGTCACCTTGGCAAATCGGGCATATCTCTCAATCCAACCGTTGGATCGTTATGGTACTTGGACACAACGTTCCTGACTCATAGAGGTAAGTTCTGACCGGAGCGATTTTGATTTTGAGGGTTTTAAGTTCGTCTGATAAGCTGATTACCGAACTGGTGTTTAGGTGTGTCTCCGATTGATATTAGAAAGGATTTCCTTTGGAGAAAAACTTAGAGCTATGATGAAAGAGTTCATATTTACCAAGGTAAGGGTGGGGTTCGAATTATATAACCAGGAATATGATGATTGTATGTGGGATTAAGGTGTATGAATTTTTCCATGGATTATTTGTTGTGATTCTGTCGTGTTGATTTGATGAAATTAGTTGTTGTTGTGGTGATAATTGCTGTTGTTTTATGCGAAGTGGCAGGATGTTTCATTGACGATGTATACCTCTATTTATTGGTATAGCGACGATATAGGCTTATGCCTTTTGTGACGATGATGTTGTTTGTTGTGTGTGTTTGTTGCATTCATATACATATGCATTTTTTGCGATGGCTTGGATTGGCAAATTAGCGACGAAGGCTTATGCCATGATGCCTCGGTTTAACTGGCAATTTGGCGATGAGGGCTGAAGCCCTGGGTACCACATACATGTGCATAGTTGTGTCGCATTTTGAGTCGTTGTGAAGTTAATGTTGTTATGAGTTGCTTTTGATATAAGTTGTGTTGGTTTGAGTTGTGAAATAATTATTATAATTATTGTGATAATTGTTGTTGCGTATGGTTGTTATAATTGTTGTTACAAATTGTTGCTAAAATTGTTTTTACAACTGCTGCTGCTAGTTGTTATAATAACTGTTGTTTGGAAGTGGTGACGATTGTATGATTCCTATCTAATATATTAATTATCATACTTTTGTTTATATCTTTCGATATCTCACCCCTTCTGAATGATGTTTCCCTTACCGTGGGAAACGGACAGGTACTCAAGATAGCGGTGGGAGTTTTGAAGTGATTTTATGAAGTCTTTAGTTGCTGTTAGTCGAGTTGGTGTCTTGCTCTGATACGTAGCACTCGGGGGGGATAAAACGATTGTTTTAATTATTATTTCTTTTGCTGAATTTTTATATGATTTTGGTTTAAATTGTAACTTAAAGTTACCGTGCAATGATGCTACGACTTGAATTGAATATTTATGAAGTTTGTTGATTCCGCTGCGAGTTAATTATTGAATTTAAACAAAGTGATTTTTAGTAATGATTTGATTATCGTTTTAAATTAATGTGCTATGTATCTATGTGAAGGCAAATAAGCCGTAACTGTTTTTGAAATGACGAATATGTGATACCTCAAATGAACTTGTTGGAATTTATACTCTGATTTTCCGTATAATTTATCGGGTAGATTTGGGGTGTTACATTAGTGGTATCAGAGCAGGTCGGTCTGTCCGTCCAGTGTTGTTTAATGTTGTTTAATTCCTCAGTACGTGATAAGTGTGTGGAGCACTGTTAGTACTTGTTGTTTTTGATTGCTTGTTGTAGGAGTTGGTTTGGAACTAAGTGGGGGAGAAGCCGTACTCCTCGGTTATGATTCGGTTGTAAGTTGTTGGTGCTTCGGTAGCAAAGGACACCTGAATATGGAAACAAGAATTGCGTATGCGTTTGGTGTGGAATAGGTTGCTGGGGATGATAAAGTGAGATTGTATAACCAGACGTAAGCAAGTGGTAGCTATTGCTACGTTGTAAAATGCATCAAGATATTGCTAAAATGGTTGGCAAGTTAATAAGGATGATGTTGCAATCGTATTAGAAGATTGATGGTATAAGTACTAGATTTAAACCGTGACCGGGTTGTCGTTTGATCGAAGGATTGGATGTGAAGGATGTGTTAAGTATGGTGATGTCGTATAGATTTTCGAGGACGAAAATATTCTAAGTGGGGGAGAGTTGTAACATCCCGATTTTATTAATTATATTAGTAATTATACTATTTGGTATTTTTAATAATTATTTATTTATTTAGTTATTGTGTGATATAATAATTATTTGAAATATTTAAGTGTATGTGTGTTTATGTTATTTGGGTTAATTAAGTTGTATGAGAGATATAGTTAATTGAGCCTTAATAGTAGAAACGTAATAGATGGATTATGGGTTAAGCCCATTAAGAGAAAAGAGATAGTAAGAGGAGAAAATTAGGGTTTTAGAGTTGGAGGCTCATAACTTATTTTTGGGGAGAAAGGAAAAATAGAAAAGAGAAGAGAAAGAAGGGAGGAGCACTTGAGAGAAGAAGAAAATTCTGGAGGAAGCCTTAATTTTCGCAGCAAGTTTCAGCATAGAGTCACCTTGGCAAATCGGGCATATCTCTCAATCCAACCGTTGGATCGTTATGGTACTTGGACACAACGTTCCTGACTCATAGAGGTAAGTTCTGACCGGAGCGATTTTGATTTTGAGGGTTTTAAGTTCGTCTGATAAGCTGATTACCGAACTGGTGTTTAGGTGTGTCTCCGATTGATGTTAGAAAGGATTTCCTTTGGAGAAAAACTTAGAGCTATGATGAAAGAGTTCATATTTACCAAGGTAAGGGTGGGGTTCGAATTATATAACCAGGAATATGATGATTGTATGTGGGATTAAGGTGTATGAATTTTTCCATGGATTATTTGTTGTGATTCTGTCGTGTTGATTCGATGAAATTAGTTGTTGTTGTGGTGATAATTGCTGTTGTTTTATGCGAAGTGGCAGGATGTTTCATTGACGATGTATACCTCTATTTATTGGTATAGCGACGATATAGGCTTATGCCTTTTGTGACGATGATGTTGTTTATTGTGTGTGTTTGTTGCATTCATATACATATGCATTTTTGGCGATGGCTTGGATTGGCAAATTAGCGACGAAGGCTTATGCCTTGATGCCTCGGTTTAACTGGCAATTTGGCGATGGGGGCTGAAGCCCTGGGTACCACATACATGTGCATAGTTGTGTCGCATTTTGAGTCGTTGTGAAGTTAATGTTGTTATGAGTTGCTGTTGATATAAGTTGTGTTGGTTTGAGTTGTGAAATAATTATTGTAATTATTGTGATAATTGTTGTTGCGTATGGTTGTTATAATTGTTGTTACAAATTGTTGCTAAAATTGTTTATATAACTGCTGCTGCTAGTTGTTATAATAATTGTTGTTTGGAAGTGGTGACGATTGTATGATTCCTATCTAATATATTAATTATCATACTTTTGTTTATATCTTTCGATATCTCACCCCTTCTGAATGATGTTTCCCTTACCGTGGGAAACGGACAGGTACTCAAGATAGCGGTGGGAGTTTTGAAGTGATTTTATGAAGTCTTTAGTTGCTGTTAGTCGAGTTGGTGTCTTGCTCTGATACGTAGCACTCGGGGGGATAAAACGATTGTTTTAATTATTATTTCTTTTGCTGAATTTTTATATGATTTTGGTTTAAATTGTAACTTAAAGTTACCGTGCAATGATGCTACGACTTGAATTGAATATTTATGAAGTTTGTTGATTCCGCTGCGAGTTAATTATTGAATTTAAACAAAGTGATTTTTAGTAATGATTTGATTATCGTTTTAAATTTATGTGCTATGTATCTATGTGAAGGCAAATAAGCCGTAACTGTTTTTGAAATGACGAATATGTGATACCTCAAATGAACTTGTTGGAATTTATACTCTGATTTTCCGTATAATTTATCGGGTAGATTTGGGGTGTTACAGGTGTGATTTGGCTAACAACTATTTGGTGCATTTGGTTGAAGCGGAGAGCTATTATTTTCAAGAAGGAGGTTTTTAGCTTTGCAGAATGCTTTTCGAATATTATTCTTTCATCTTGGAGATTTATGTTAGCTTTCTTTAATTTAGAAGAGCTTTGTAATTTTTACTATTGGAATATCTTACCGCTCGTTTGCTTCGAGTAGTTAGAGCTTTCCGTTTGTTTTTCCTCATTCCGGTTGGAGTATCCATAATAATCCATTGATTAATATCATTGCTTTTTAAAAAAAAAGAATATAGATATTAATTCTTCGATATAATCTTCATGAAATTGAATTCTTTAACTATGTATTACTCCTAAGTTGGAAGCTCTTTCGCGTTCTTATTCTCTTCACAATATATGTGAGAAATGATAGTCTCTCAATCACACATAATTAAGCTTTTATTCCTCTGAAAGAGATCCTGATCAATTCTCATCTTGCAGGAGGTTGTAGTAATTGTCGAGACAACCTCTTTACTATATATGTGCAGCTTCATTTTCTTCTAACATATATCAAAGTCATGGTTCAAACTTTAATAAACTCTCCAAAACTCTGCAACTACAACTTTGTGATTTCTTATATATTTTGATAAGCTCCCTCTCCAAATTCATCCTCTTTATTCTGCTTGACCCTCTCCTTCAATTTCCTCGTGTGTGTTTAGTCTAACCTATTCATGGTTTAGAGGTGCAGCTTGTATGATAAGTGATCTTATCATACAAGCTTTAACTCATATGATAATTTCTCATTTTCACCCTTATGTCTTCACCATGCTCCTTTGATTCCTCCCAAACCAAATATTATGATACATAGTTTCCCAAATAGCTTGCCAATTTTAATGGTCTCTCCTACATAGGTTGTTCTCCAACTAGAAATCAATCCAATCCTGCAAATTATTATTAAAGTACATATCGCAATAGTTGTAATATTTTGGTAAAAAAAAACTCGCAAGACGTGTGTAGAAATGGTGAATTGGTTTGAGATATTGAGCGATGTTAGTTTCAATGCGAAATTAGATTGATAGTGGGAAAGTGATTGATGTCCTATCAAGGGGATAGTCGTTCACCATTTCGTGTGAACCTAAGAAGAAATTGGCTATGAAAGAGTTGGAACTTATTGATTTCCGCCAGATAGTAAAGAGAGCCAAAAGCTGGATGTGGAACATGTATATTTTATAGTGACGGAAATTAAATGAGGACATTGATTTGAAGTGGATGATCAGAGTAGTGCAACTGAAACATGATGTGACATAATTGCTATGTGGTGTGATCTCTAACTTTGAGTGTGTTCGATGTGAAGTATTGTGATCGTATAATATATGTTGATATTAGATTGATGTTACGTGATGTTAGAATATTTGGGAGATCAAGAAACAAGAAATGCACCATTTGGGAGATATGGACAGAAACATTACAGGTCCTCCGAAAAGGTCGACAAAAACACCTTTTGGGTCAAAGCTCATAACTTGAGCACGGAAGCTTCAATTGAGATGAAACCGAAAAGGTCATTTAGAGGACTCTTTGGGCTCTCTAAAGAATTCTAGAATGCATTCATATGATTAAAATGGAGGGAGATATGATGCGCACAAGTTGGTCGAATTCCAAGAAATGCATGAAACCCTAATAAGCAATTTTTCACAATTCTGAATGAATGGGCCAAACTTTTGAATCTCAAACATGATTATGAGCTCATATAGGACCTATAAATTCACTCACACATTTTTGGACTATTATTTAATTTATTTTGTATTTTATAAAAAGCAAATTAATTTAAGTAAAATCCAAAAGATGTGAAGCAAATCAAAAGGATTCATTTTAAATCACCCAAGGACCTAAAGATACATCCACAAGGGCCCAAATTCGTGGTTCATGGATAGGAAGAGAGATCCTTCAAACAAAAAAAAAAGAGAGTTTAATTTTCAATTAAATTGGATCTTTCTCATAAGGAAAAGAGGAGCCCATAAACTGACCTAATGACTTAGTATATATGGGCATAAGAATCCTAACGTGAAGGGGGCTGAAAATCTGTGGCAAAAGACCCTACTCTAAGAACTTCAAAAGATAGAATTTTAGGGCACGATCAAGGGAGCTTTCCAGCAAGTTTTAACACAAACCAAGTGCCCATTCACGTCCCTGAGATCACAAGGAGCGAAACACAAGCTTCAGGCAGGGAGAGGTGCATTCAGAACATCCATAATGCAACCTCGCCGGAGGTAAGATCCTTTAATTTTGAACTCATCAATCCGTGCCTTTCTAATCAATCTCTTGTATATAGTTACGCTCAGGGATATGTTTAGGATCGTTTTGACGTATCACATGTAAGGTTCTGGACCGGAAACTCTATATGCCATTATTAGGGCACCAACGTTCATCTTCCTCGTATGGACATTTACAGAGGTTTTTAGCCAAAACCAATGGCACCACGAGGTTCGCAAGGTTCCAATTAGGGGGACTGGGTGCTTCTATTTTCTTTTACCGTCGTTTTTGCAGGTGCGCCGCCGGGAGTGATCGGAGAAGACAACCGGAAACACTGTTCCGGTGGCTTCTTTTCTCCAGGCTAGTCAAGGTGCTCGCGTGGCACCCTCGGACGCATCTGATTGGACAGTCAAATTGTCACCCCACTTCCGCGCATTCTGATTCGTCAATCCCAATACTCGGGGCCCACTTTGCATCCATTAATTTTCTCTTTCATTTATCACGTTTGTTCATATTTATTTTGTGTTGGTTGCTTATCAAACAGCAAAAGCATGTAGCTGGGTTGCTTACACGCAGGCGTTATTAATCCATTGGTCCTGGGTTCGAACCCAGGCTGGTGACAATATTTTTTTGAGTTATTCAGCTTACAGATTCGGTACAATGACCCCAGCGCAAGACTATGGAGGAGCCTCGTTATCAGCCATTGGATCACCAATGATTCCAATCTAACGCATCAGGGATTGAGGGCATACCATGGAGCTTCAAAGGTCAGCTGCGCAGAACCATTTCCAGGTTTATTTATTTATCTATTTTTATTTAATTAGTTAGATTAAATTGATAATTAAATTGTGTTAGTTTTAATCAAATTATTCAATTAGGGTTAGAATTATTCAATTAGAATTAGGGTTTAGAATTATTTTCCCGATTATTCGATTATGTCGATTAATTTAGTTAATTATTCATAAGTCATAAAAACCCTGTCAAGGTCATTAACATATTAGGATATGCCCAATCCCATTGGCCATTTGGCCAAAATATTAGGAATTTAATTGTTATTCGTTTCGACTGAATTAATCGGTCGCGATGGGTAATAATCAATTAACTATTTAATTCTTTAATTAAATATAAATTAAAATAAACTTATTTGGCTAAAGGGTTTCAACCATTTTTATTGGTTGCGATGATTAGCCTATTTTCTTCATCTTAATTCATTATCATTTTTAATCGAATCAATCGATTACGAGGGGTAATGATACAGATTAAATCATTTAAATTTCTAAAAAATACTATAATTCATTATTAGTGATAATTGAATCAATCAATTAGAATTGGTAATGATACAACTATTAATCTGTTAACTATGGTAATTGAATCAATCGATTATCGCGGTTAATAGTACAAATTAAAATCAGGGTTGTACGCCCAAAACTTAAAACATTCAAGACACTCCAAAACTACGGATTTACATCCTTTCAAACACTGCGATGTTCACAACTACGATAAGGTAATTCAAAATACCTTCGAACTTCGCATTTTAAAACAACTTCAAAAACAACTTCAAACACCTCCATAATCAAATTCAATTCTAAGGCGTACAACCCTGTGCCCGAACTACGTTGACTCTGATTCTCCCTAAGGAGATACGTAGGCACTTGGCAACAAGGCGAGTCCCCTTCCTTCAAACCCTAATCATGTCAATGATTAAAATTATTAACCCTATTCTGTTTGTCACTTTTCTTTATATTTTGCCACAAACCGTCATCTTTGAAATGTTAGCCTTTAGGAAAGGGTTGAGGGTGCCTAACACCTTCCCTCGACCTGAATATAGTATCTTACTCAGATCTCTCAACTACGTAAGGTTTCCTATTCGCCTTGGTAGAATAGGTGGCGACTCTCTAAGTTTAAATTTTAGGCAGGTTGCTACAGCTGGCGACTCTGCTGGGGACCACTTAATGGTAATTACTATGCTCCTATAGGTTTTGGCAGGGTTTAGGTTTGGCAAACTTTTAGGGTTTGACCAATTTGCCATTTTTAGGGTTTGGCTAACTCGCCAATTTTAGGGTTTATTTTTTATATAAATATTTAAATTTTTATTTATTTATTTATTTATAAATACATTTATTTCACCTCAATTTAAATTAATATTTTATTTAAATATTTGTTCTACTGCATTGTTATAAGCGGCCGGAATCCAAGGTTAGTTTTTAAATATTTAAATTTAAATTTATTTATTTATTTACAGCCTTAAACTACAGTAATTTAAATTTTTATTTAATTACTATCATACTATATTGTCAAATTATAAGCGGCGGGACTTCGAGGTTAGTTTGTTTTTAAATATTCAAATTTAAATTCATTTGTTTATTTATCTACATCTATTTACAGTAATTTTATTTATTTATTTTATTATAATTTAAATAAATACTGCTTTGGTTGCTTATATACAATTGCTGCTTTTTATATTGTCGGGATATTATAAATTATTTGTTTAAACCCTAAGTGTGGGAGTTAACTTTGAGATCAATAGGGGAGTATGAATCTCCTACGAGTCTCATTGATAACTCCACTCGGAGTGGGTTGAGTATTCGGAAATGTCCAAAACGAGGCTTGACTTTGTTGAGGGCAGGACTGGATACTTGGCTGATCTCTCCGAGAACCTACCCCAAAAATTCGAACCTCATGGATAAAATGAGTTTGTTCTAAAATCCGAAGAGACAAAAAGTCTCGGAGGCTACGAACGACCCCATGAGACCTTCTAGAACACTCCCAAAAAAAGGGTAGGCTCCCTAGAGCCGTTACGTCGAACCTATGAACCTAGGACTTTTGTGTTTATGTGCTTATTATGTATTTGCAACATATATACTTCGAATATCTATGCATTGCCATTTTGCAGGTACTCCTAAGTGGTCCCTAGCCTGTAGGGACACAAATTCCTAAAGACCATGTCTTTCCCACGAAGGACATCACCATCTACGCATCCCCTAGCCTGTGGGGATTTTATTTTTATATCCTTGTATTCTTACAACTACACGTCCTTCCCACGAAGGACATTTCCATTAACGCACGTCAATTGGCCTCTCGATGGCCATGCGATTCGGTAATTGTCGTGAAAGGTCACCCCGTGCTTGCTACTACGTACTCCCTAGCATATAGGGATTTTCTGTTACATCCACGTGTTTTCACAATGACGCGTCCTTCCCTGAAGGACAACTTCACTAGCGTGCGTTCGATTGGCCTCTCGATGGCCATGAGATCTAATGACTGTCTTGAACGGTCACTCCATGCTTATTCCCGCGCACCCTCTAACTTGTAGGGTTTGGATCTCCATTTACACATCACATCCCTAGCCTGTAGGGATTTCTCTTCGTCCATATCGTCCTTAGATAGGTTGTGTTCCGCATAGAGAACCTTCCCACGAGGGACAAAGTCTTTGGTACACGTTGATTGGCCTCTCGATGGCCATGAGATTTAGTGACTGTCTTGAATGG
Source organism: Vicia villosa (assembly GCF_029867415.1). Classification (NCBI taxonomy): domain Eukaryota; kingdom Viridiplantae; phylum Streptophyta; class Magnoliopsida; order Fabales; family Fabaceae; genus Vicia; species Vicia villosa. The sequence continues at coordinate 27,072 of NW_026706745.1, read as the reverse complement.
TCACTAGCCGCTATCTTCTGCATACTCTCGAATCCAAGGGATTTCCCTTAGCGTGTCATAACATTTATCCTGCAAAGATTCCAAGAGGGTCTAATGTCGCCTCTAAGGCTATCCCTAGGATCATATGTTACACGTCTGCATTGCATACATGGAGTTATAATACAAGGAGTCTCTCGCATACGCATGCATTTGCATTGACATACATTTGCATCTACATTTACATTTGCATCTTCACCCGCATCCACACTTACCGCGCTAGCCGATTTCCTGAGACTCGCAAAAAAAAAATCAAAGGATCGTAGACTATGGAGAAAGGAGGATAAATTGAGAATGACCTTAGTCTTACTAAAAAAAAAAAAAAGATGCCTTTCGCCATGCCAGCCGCATGTCCATGCCTTGTCATAACAGGATTATGAATACAATAAAGGTTTTCATCGAGCAAGGATCAGTTCAACAAAGAGTTCCCTCATAGATACACTCAAGATGTATCTAGTCATAAAGGGGTTCATCTTAGAACATATCAAACTTTCAAGGACGCTCTACGATAACCTGGGGCAAGGGTCAGTCCAACTTGGGCAATACCCCAAGCAAAGATGCATGACTACAATGGAGGGAATGCGACATATGTCAGCCCCACACCAAAGGAAAAAGGGTCATAGGTGATACTATCCTCAGGAGAAGCAAAAGAGGTTCAGTCATAGGAAACTCATGAAGTTCCGATACGACGAAAACCCACCGCTAACGATTTATTCCCGCCAGTATGACGTGTCCGAAGAAAGTTCGAGGTTGCCCTCACTTCTACAAGTTTGAGAATCTAAGGAGTGAAACAAGGTCAGTGGATCTACAAAGGGGATTATCCCTAGGATCAATATGTGTCTATCATGCTCAAAACTTCAACCTCTACGATCGCTAAGTGCCACTCAAGATAAAAGTTGTACCTTCGAATTAACAATTCTAATGGGATGACCATGCAGGTTTTGGAGTCGATCCATTCGCACACTACTACGACTTTCTAGTCGCACACTTCTATTTTTAGAATTATTAACAAACTTGAGGGAGAATGACGAATACAAATGACTAAGTCCAGCTAAACATATGCTTTCGAGGTAAGACCAAGCCGAGGATGTACAGGCATTGTTTCCATTCCCAAACAGTGGAGATATAAGGATGTTAATCCCTCGTTACCCCCTCGAGCCAGGAGTTGGAGTTTGTTTCTACTTTTCAAAAGAACCTTGATTTTAACCAGGGGCAAGGTAGATGTCAACTAATTCAATGATGTATTTTGGTTGCCAAGAGAATCAGTCAATCCAAGCATAAGGTTCAAGCATATCTTCTTCCTCGCATTCATCCAAGATTGAGGAAGCAATGGAGGTAACATTTACAACACCTTCTTCCTCATTACATCATTCAAGATCAAGGAAGTATCAAAGGCGAAGCTTACAAATCAAAATCAACATAGCAGTCACAACATGCAATATCCAAGAATCAATCTCAAAAGGAGCTTTCAAGAGTAAAAAACGCCCGCTAAGTCAAAATGAAAATTCCATAAAAGGAAACAAAAAGACTTAGGCAAAATTGGGGCATCCCGATGGGTCAAATTCAAAAGAATTGGTTCATGCAAAAATAAGGGATAAAAACAAAGGCGACATACCAAGGATAATCCTGTGATTGCTAAATCGTCAAAGCTTTGCATCAATGCTTGGATCTCTACAACATTTTCATCAATGCTTGGATCTCTACTAAGGCTTCTGCGTAACATCAGGACTGAAACAATTCTCTTGCAAACAAAGCACATCCATTGGATTAGGCGAATTTTTAGGATCTGGAGAACATCAAGGAGAAAGGGGTGGGTTAAATAAATTTTGAGCCTTATATCCATTGTTTCTTAAAACATGAACCAGGCCAAGTTACAACAGTTAAAAGTCCTAATTGAGGCAAGGTTAACCATGAAAGCATATTAAGCAGGAATTTGTTATACTGACTCCTATGTTTGTTAAAACTACTTCTAATCACTATGCTTCTTCAAGCATTCTTTTCAAAACCATCCAGTCCTAATTCATAACGGACTTCGATTTCAAAACTTGCATACGCATTCCATTGGAGCTACTTCTCAAAAAGTACAACACCATCTACGAGTATACACTTAGCATCGAGGAAATCTCGAAATAGGTTAATCAAAGGTGATCATTTCTAATAAAGACCCTGGAGTCGGGGGAACCACATCTAGGGGGTTCTCCTAAACAGGGGCAAAAAAATTTTCAAGGAGCACAGGGGCATACAATCGAACATCCTATTAACTAGGGGCAGTCTTCCTAAGGTTCAATCGACTTGGGGCACATCTCAATGCAATCTCAAACAGGGGCATGTCAAACATGGGAAGAATTCAAATTCAGAGGATAGAACACTATGAATAACCTTCCATGACCTGGAGATCAGGGGCACACCCTTCAATCTAAACATCGAAGCATATGACAAGGCTATTCCCTGGGGCACTTCCTTCATGAGCATCTTTCTCCATGAAAATACTGGGGCAATGGATATCAAATCCGCAAGACACACAACAAAAGGAAAATGGCGTTCTCGCACTTTACAACATCGAACAAATTCTTTTCTCCTAACTACGATCTTCCGAGCTCAAACAAGACAGGTATTGGGAAATCGCGCTAGCATCACACCCCATCCTAGCAAACAGACCTGCAACTCCAGCGAACTATATACGCTTTGGTTATTAATAACCTACCGTTGGAGCATCACACAAATACATACAAATCACGCATTACATACATTGGTTGATACATTACACCGTAACTCTTTATGTGGTCTTCTTCAAGACAAACATTCACATCCATTCAAAAGACCTTTTTCGAGTAATCTTACAGAAGACATTACTTCGTTCCACTCATTACGTCAACCAAGCATACGCATATGCATAAGCATACATAAACATTACAAAGCCAGCATAAGCATAGTCAGGGTATAAGTGCAAGCATGGAGTAAACAAGCTCAATGGGTTTAAGGAGATAAATCTCGGGATTGCATCATCATTAGCATACATACATACGCATTAGCATACGCATATCATCTAGTGCATTTACACATCACAAAAAGCCCAATTTCTATTGGCAGTCCAAACCATCATTAAACCCAGTTCCCGTCTGGTAATCAGTTCCCGTCTCACTATTACATCAAAATTCAAATCATACTACAAAAGCCTAGTTTCCAACCCTCGTGTTGTGATTGGTGTATTTTCTCCGACCCTCGAGTCGTGAGTCTCCGAACAGGTGAATCTTTTCCATGCAGGTAAGTTTGCTAGAACTATAGCAGGCGATCACTCTTATGCAGGTACGCTTGTCAGAACTATGGCAGGTAATTCCTTTGGTGCAAGTGAATTGTCCGAACTAGGACAGATGATCCTATTGATGCAGGTCAACTTGCTAGAACTATAGCAAGCAATCCTATTGGGGTCCACAAACTGCGAGTAGCTTAACAGCACTATGGTAAGTGAGAGACACAAACTGCGAGTAGCTTACCAGCACTATGGTAAGTGAGAGATACAAACCGCGAGTAGCTTGCCAGAACTATGGTAAGTGAGAGATATAAACTGCGAGTAGCTTGCCAGAACTATGGTAAGTGAGAGATATAAACTGCGAGTAGCTTGCCAGAACTATGGTAAGTGAGAGATATAAACTGCGAGTAGCTTGCCAGAACTATGGTAAGTGAGAGATACAAACTGCGAGTAGCTTGCCAGAACTATGGTAAGTGAGAGATATAAACTGCGAGTAGCTTGCCAGAACTATGGTAAGTGAGAGATATAAACTGCGAGTAGCTTGCCAGAACTATGGTAAGTGAGAGATACAAACTGCGAGTAGCTTATCAGCACTATGGTAAGTGAGAGATACAAACTGCGACGTAGCTTGCCAGAACTATGGTAAGTGAGAGATACAAACTGCGCGTAGCTTGCCAGAACTATGGTAAGTGAGAGATACAAACTGCGAGTAGCTTGCCAGAACTATGGTAAGTGAGAGATACAAACTGCGACGTAGCTTACCAGCACTATGGTAAGTGAGAGATTCACAGAATGCGAGTAGCTTACCAGCACTATGGTAAGTGAGAAATTCACAAAATGCGAGTAGATTACCAGCACTATGGTAAATGAGGGGTTCACAAACGACGAAGACTTAATAGAACTATAGTAAGTAGGGGTTTGCAAACTACGGAGGCTTGCTGGCCATAACAAGCCGATTACACAACCAACGAAGGTCCTCGCTATTCCTTTTCAGGAACCTTTCCAGGAAGTCTTCTTCAAGACGTATTCCATCCTTTCTAGGAGCTTTTCCAGGCATACAAGATTTTTCAAACGATTCCTCAACTGGGTTTATCGCGTTAGTCCCTCGGCAGTGATAGTCTCCAAAACTTCAACAAACAATCAAAGGTGCTATCTTTCTTTTCAGAATTACTAACATACTTCGATTAACGTAACTAACAATCATGCATCATTTCAACTAACTAACCTCAGTCATACATAATGCATATACATGCATCACTCTCATTTATTTTGAGAGGCTCATCGCATCATACATTGCATTGCATAAATTTCAGGTTGCCTTTTTAGGCCGTGCTACAAAAAAAACACAGTGGTCCCTTTCCAAAGCGTTTGCTCCGTACTCTAAAAAATGGTATTTACCTTGGGTGGCATCTCTAAGCCCATCCCCCTCAGAAGTCCTTCTCGACAAATGCAAATTTTAGGGCATTTCAGTGTCCAATCATCTTCTACCTTTAGATCACCATAGGCAGACGTGCCTATCTGATTCTTCAGGTTTAAGAAGATTGAACAGGGGCAGCTGTCATACCCCAAAATTTGCCGTCTCATTTCATCTTAAGGGGTCCGAGGCTCAAGGGTTAAACTCAAAACACTCTCTTCTAATCAAAGGTTTGAATTAGGGTTTTTAAAAAGGAGAAAGCCAATGCAACTTTGACCGGTCATAACTCTCGCATGGTTTGTCAGAAATTCATCAACCAAAGCCTATCCTCAAGGAAATTTCATCCTCTACAACTTTGATGTTGGGCCCAAGATCAAGAAATGCACCATTTGGGAGATATGGACAGAAACATTACAGGTCCTCCGAAAAGGTCGACAAAAACACCTTTTGGGTCAAAGCTCATAACTTGAGCACGGAAGCTTCAATTGAGATGAAACCGAAAAGGTCATTTAGAGGACTCTTTGGGCTCTCTAAAGAATTCTAGAATGCATTCATATGATTAAAATGGAGGGAGATATGATGCGCACAAGTTGGTCGAATTCCAAGAAATGCATGAAACCCTAATAAGCAATTTTTCACAATTCTGAATGAATGGGCCAAACTTTTGAATCTCAAACATGATTATGAGCTCATATAGGACCTATAAATTCACTCACACATTTTTGGACTATTATTTAATTTATTTTGTATTTTATAAAAAGCAAATTAATTTAAGTAAAATCCAAAAGATGTGAAGCAAATCAAAAGGATTCATTTTAAATCACCCAAGGACCTAAAGATACATCCACAAGGGCCCAAATTCGTGGTTCATGGATAGGAAGAGAGATCCTTCAAAAAAAAAAAAAAAGAGAGTTTAATTTTCAATTAAATTGGATCTTTCTCATAAGGAAAAGAGGAGCCCATAAACTGACCTAATGACTTAGTATATATGGGCATAAGAATCCTAACGTGAAGGGGGCTGAAAATCTGTGGCAAAAGACCCTACTCTAAGAACTTCAAAAGATAGAATTTTAGGGCACGATCAAGGGAGCTTTCCAGCAAGTTTTAACACAAACCAAGTGCCCATTCACGTCCCTGAGATCACAAGGAGCGAAACACAAGCTTCAGGCAGGGAGAGGTGCATTCAGAACATCCATAATGCAACCTCGCCGGAGGTAAGATCCTTTAATTTTGAACTCATCAATCCGTGCCTTTCTAATCAATCTCTTGTATATAGTTACGCTCAGGGATATGTTTAGGATCGTTTTGACGTATCACATGTAAGGTTCTGGACCAGAAACTCTATATGCCATTATTAGGGCACCAACGTTCATCTTCCTCGTATGGACATTTACAGAGGTTTTTAGCCAAAACCAATGGCACCACGAGGTTCGCAAGGTTCCAATTAGGGGGACTGGGTGCTTCTATTTTCTTTTACCGTCGTTTTTGCAGGTGCGCCGCCGGGAGTGATCGGAGAAGACAACCGGAAACACTGTTCCGGTGGCTTCTTTTCTCCAGGCTAGTCAAGGTGCTCGCGTGGCACCCTCGGACGCATCTGATTGGAAAGTCAAATTGTCACCCCACTTCCGCGCGTTCTGATTCGTCAATCCCAATACTCGGGGCCCACTTTGCATCCATTAATTTTCTCTTTCATTTATCACGTTTGTTCATATATATTTTGTGTTGGTTGCTTATCAAACAGCAAAAGCATGTAGCTGGGTTGCTTACACGCAGGCGTTATTAATCCATTGGTCCTGGGTTCGAACCCAGGCTGGTGACAATATTTTTTTGAGTTATTCAGCTTACAGATTCGGTACAATGACCCCAGCGCAAGACTATGGAGGAGCCTCGTTATCAGCCATTGGATCACCAATGATTCCAATCGAACGCATCAGGGATTGAGGGCATACCATGGAGCTTCAAAGGTCAGCTGCGCAGAACCATTTCCAGGTTTATTTATTTATCTATTTTTATTTAATTAGTTAGATTAAATTGATAATTAAATTGTGTTAGTTTTAATCAAATTATTCAATTAGGGTTAGAATTATTCAATTAGAATTAGGGTTTAGAATTATTTTCCCGATTATTCGATTATGTCGATTAATTTAGTTAATTATTCATAAGTCATAAAAACCCTGTCAAGGTCATTAACATATTAGGATATGCCCAATCCCATTGGCCATTTGGCCAAAATATTAGGAATTTAATTGTTATTCGTTTCGATTGAATTAATCGGTCGCGATGGGTAATAATCAATTAACTATTTAATTCTTTAATTAAATATAAATTAAAATAAACTTATTTGGCTAAAGGGTTTCAACCATTTTTATTGGTTGCGATGATTAGCCTATTTTCTTCATCTTAATTCATTATCATTTTTAATCGAATCAATCGATTACGAGGGGTAATGATACAGATTAAATCATTTAAATTTCTAAAAAATACTATAATTCATTATTAGTGATAATTGAATCAATCAATTAGAATTGGTAATGATACAACTATTAATCTGTTAACTATGGTAATTGAATCAATCGATTATCGCGGTTAATAGTACAAATTAAAATCAGGGTTGTACGCCCAAAACTTAAAACATTCAAGACACTCCAAAACTACGGATTTACATCCTTTCAAACACTGCGATGTTCACAACTACGATAAGGTAATTCAAAATACCTTCGAACTTCGCATTTTAAAACAACTTCAAAAACAACTTCAAACACCTCCATAATCAAATTCAATTCTAAGGCGTACAACCCTGTGCCCGAACTACGTTGACTCTGATTCTCCCTAAGGAGATACGTAGGCACTTGGCAACAAGGCGAGTCCCCTTCCTTCAAACCCTAATCATGTCAATGATTAAAATTATTAACCCTATTCTGTTTGTCACTTTTCTTTATATTTTGCCACAAACCGTCATCTTTGAAATGTTAGCCTTTAGGAAAGGGTTGAGGGTGCCTAACACCTTCCCTCGACCTGAATATAGTATCTTACTCAGATCTCTCAACTACGTAAGGTTTCCTATTCGCCTTGGTAGAATAGGTGGCGACTCTCTAAGTTTAAATTTTAGGCAGGTTGCTACAATCACGCTCAGAAGCACTTCAAGGTCAGAAGACAAGAAGATGCTCTGCACCAAGTTGTTTGACTCTGATGACATTCAAACGTTGTTTACACAAACATCAGATCAGAAGCAAGTACTAGACTGGCAGGCTACGCTGACTGACAAAAGGAACGTTAGAAGCTATTAAAGGCAACGTCAGTAGACAAAGCGGAAACAAGGCTCGAGGTAGTTGACAAAAGAGTGAAACATTAAATGCAATGCTGTACTGAATACGCAAAGCATTAAATGCTCCCAACGGTCATCTTCTCAAGTGCCTATAAATATGAAGTTCCGATGAGAAGCTAAATACAACACTTGCGCACTATCCAGAATCGCTATCAAATTCAAAAGCTCTCAAACTTCATCATCAAGCTCACTACATTGCTGTTGTAATATCTTAGTGAGATTTAAGCTTAAACTTAAGAGAAAATCACAGTTGTGATAATAGCTTTATAAGAAGCATTGTAACTCTTAAAAGAATTTATTTACATTAAGTTGTAAGAACTAGAGTGATCAGGTTGTTGATCAGTATACTCTAGCAAGTCTTAGAAGTTGTCTAAGCAGTTTGTTCCTAGAGTGATCAGGTTGTGATCAGGATACTCTAGAAGACTTAGCAGTTGTCTAAGTGGAAAACCATTGTAATCAAGTGTGGTTAGTGGATTAAATCCTCAGGTGAGGTAAATCACTCCAAGGGGGTGGACTGGAGTAGTTTAGTTAACAACGAACCAGGATAAAAATCATTGTTCAAATTGTTTTTATCTTACAAGTTTTAAAGCTACACTTATTCAACCCCCCCCCCCCTTTTCTAAATGTTTTTCTATCCTTCAATTGGCATCAGAGCGCCGGTTCTAAGGTGCAAGCACTTAACCGTGTTTAGAAAAGATTCAGGGAGAGAAAAACGCTTCAGTAAAAGATGGCTGGTGAAATTCCAACAAACACACCTACATCTACATCTGGCTCTGCTGAGCAATACAATGGAAATGGTAACAATGGTTATACTAGACCACCAGTATTTGATGGTGAAAACTTTGAATACTGGAAAGGTAAACTGGAAAGTTACTTCCTTGGTCTAGATTGTGACTTATGGGATCTTCTGGTGGATGGTTACAAACATCCAGTGAACGCTACTGGCGTAAGGCTTACAAGACAATAAATGAATGATGATCAAAAGAAGCTTTTCAAAAATCATCATAAATGTAGGACTGTTTTGCTGAATGCTATCTCTCATGATGAGTATGAGAAGATATCTAACAGGGAAACTGCCCATGATATATATGAGTCATTAAAAATGACCCATGAAGGAAATGCTCAAGTCAAGGAGACCAAAGCTCTTGCTCTAATCCAGAAATATGAAGCCTTCAAGATGGAGGACGATGAAGATATTGAGAAGATGTTCTCAAGATTTCAAACGTTAACTGCTGGATTAAGATTTCTAGACAAAGGTTACACCAAGGCTGATCATGTAAAGAAGATCATTAGAAGCTTACCCAGAAGATGGGGTCCAATGGTGACTGCATTCAAGATTGCAACGAATCTGAATGAGGTTTCTTTGGAAGAGCTAATCAGTGCCTTGAGAAGCCATGAGATAGAGCTGGATGCAAATGAGCCTCATAAGAAAGGTAAGTCTATTGCATTAAAATCTAATATTAAAAAATGCACTAACGCTTTTCAGGCTGAAGAAGTAGATTCTGAAGAATGAGAATCAGAAGAAGAAGATGAACTGTCTATGATCTCCAGAAGGGTAAACCAGCTCTGGAAGAGCAAACAAAGGAAGTTCAAAAGCTTCAGAAGTTCAAAAAAGTTTGAACGAGGAGAATCTTCTGGTGGCAGAAGATCTGACAAGAAGAAGGTCGTCTGCTATGAGTGCAATGAGCCTGGACACTTCAAGAATGAATGTCCAAAACTTCAGAAGGAGAATCCCAAGAAGAAGTTTCGTAAGAAGAAAGGTCTTATGGCAACATGGGATGATTCTGAATCAGAATCAGAATCAGACTCTGAAGGAGAGCAAGCCAACTTTGCACTGATGGCTACAGTGGATGATGGATCAGAATCTACATCAGAATCAGATTCTGAAGAGGTATTTTCTGAACTATCTAGAGAAGAGTTAGTTTCCAGTTTAACTGAACTTCTGGAACTCAAGGCTCATCTTAGTATCAAATACAAAAAGCTGAAGAAGCAGTTTGAATTTGAAACTAAGAAGCTGGAAGTGGAAAATTCTGAACTGAAGGAAAAAGTTTTAAAATTATCCAAAGATAGTGGATCTCCTTCTGAATCAGAAAAATCCATTCCTAGTCTCAATCATATTCTGAAAGAATATGACTCGAGCTTCAGAAAGTTCCTATCTAGAAGTATTGGCAGAAGTCATCTTGCTTCTATGATATATGGTGTTTCTGGAAACAAAAGGTTTGGTTTTGGCTATGAGGGTGATACCTCACATAAATTTGAACCTGTTGATGATTTGAAAATCACATACAAGCCATTGTATGATTAGTTCAAATATGGCCACTCACATGATATCAAGCTCACATCACATGCACAGAGTTTTAACACAACACACAACAAGAAGCATGTGACACAACCTAAAAGATATCATGCTGACAAACCCAAAGAATATCATGCTGTTCCTCCTGTTACTTATCATGCTAAACCCAAGTTCAATCAGAACTTAAGGAAAACTAACAAGAAAGGACCCAAGAAATTGTGGGTACCTAAGGAGAAGATAATTTCTGTTGCAGATATCCTTAGCAGCAAAGAAGGCAAAGCACAAAATGTCATGGTACCTGGACTCTGGGTGCTCGCGACACATGACGGGAAGAAGGTCTATGTTCCAAGACCTGGTGCTTAAGTCTGGTGGAGAAGTCAAGTTTGGAGGAGATCAGAAGGGCAAGATTATTGGCTCTGGAACCATAAGTATTGGTAACTCTCCTTCCATAACTAATGTACTTCTTGTAGAAGGATTAGCGCATAACTTATTGTCCATAAGTCAATTAAGTGACAATGGTTATGACATAATCTTCAATCAAAAGTCTTGCAAGGTTGTAAGTCAGAAGGATGGCTCATTCCTATTTACAGGCAAGAGAAAGAACAACATTTATAAGATTGATCTTTCTGATCTTGAGAAGCAGAAGGTGACTTGCCTTATGTCTGTTTCTGAAGAGCAATGGGTCTGGCACAGAAAATTAGGACATGCTAGCTTGAGAAAGATTTCTCAGATTAACAAACTAAATCTAGTCAGAGGTCTCCCAAATCTGAAATATAAATCAGATGCTCTTTGTTAAGCATATCAGAAGGGCAAGTTCTCCAAACCTGCATTCAAATCTAAGAATGTTGTCTCTTCCTCAAGGCCGTTAGAACTTCTGCACATTGATCTGTTTGGACCAGTCAAAACAGCATCTGTCAGAGGGAAGAATATGGATTAGTCATCGTACACTACTAAAAAATTCGCATTTAGTGACCGAATTAGTGACTGAAAATTTTTGGTCACTATAGCCACCAAATTAGTCACCGAAATTTAACACCTTGCACATAGAATTTTAGTTGTCGCTAAATCGGTCCCAAAATGAAATTAGCCACCGAATTAGCGACCAAAAATTTGTGACCGAAAATTCAGTCTCAAATTTTTTTTGTTTATTTATTACATTTTAAACTTTTTCTTATTTTTTTAGTATTATTGACCAATTTATTATTAATAAAATCTAATAGAAATTTTTTTAATACGTGCTCAATTAAAACTGTATGAGATCCTTGTAAATAAACATAGTATGTAAAAAAAATAGTAAATGCAGCATTAAAGAAAAGTTATATCCCAAATTAAAAGAAAAATCAGACACACCATTAAGCATATATTACTCATCCTTTTAAAAAAAAATATTCATACTCCTCTCTCTTGAAATCACTAACCCTATCTCCTCCAACCCTTACCCTAACGCCGCCACCTTCCTCTTCTTATTTCGAGCCGCTTCGTTACCAGATCAGAAGAAAGAGTGATTGATGTTTTCATAGAGACAGTTGCAACTCGATTTAAATTTCTTCTTCCTTACCCCTTCACCCAGTTGCAACTCATAACTAACAAAATGAGAGTCTCCTATGGAGACGAAGCAAAACCCTCTAACAGATCAAAACGGTGATGTTTCCCAACACTCGTTTTCCATCGTAACTTCCATCTACAATGTTCGTTCAGCCACTGAGGGGTAATTATTTCTTTCATTTCTCATCCATTCTGATTTGCCATGTTAACCGATCGAAAGGAATAAATTTATTTTTCTAATCCTTGCTTTTTTAACATATCAATTGGTATGGGATTAGATCTTAAATCATATTGATAGATTGGCAAGACCTAACTACTTAGATTGCGTCCCTCTATACATTAGTCAATCTCAAACTTAGAAATAAAATATGTGAGTTTTTTTCTTCCTCCTCCATTTGACTGTTTCATCTACTTTTTTGTTATAATATTTATATGTTTACTTTGCTGAGTTAAGTTTTTGCTGTATGAAATGTCAAAAAAGACCTCTCAAACATGTTTACATCATTTGATGAAATTAGAAGAAAAAATTGCTTTAATTTTACGTTTTTTTTCACCAATTTGTATTTTAGGTTTGCCTGTGATATGTCTGGAACAAACATCTTGCAGATGAGCTCATTGAGTATAAGGTAAGATGATTTTGCAGCTTTTTGTTTTGTTGAAGTAACAGTTCTCTTTCAATTTCATTATGCATTATTATGCATTTTATATTTATCCTTATTGATTACTTTTTGGCCTGTGATTAGCATAAACTCAAGCAAAATACTTTATTCAATGTGTGTAGCAAGAATGAGTCACATGTGCAGGTCACATTCTTTACAATGGTTTCAACCTGCCATAGAGATAGAAAGAGCTTGTAGAAAGATCATATAAGCCTTGCAGAGGTCCAAAACAGAGAGCAGAACTGTAGCTAATGATGGGAGAGGATATTGAATGTGTAACAGTAGAATTTGAACCAATAATGGTTGGAAAGTAGAACTATGATTCTAATTTTATTCAGTTTGCTATATCTCGAGTTTGTCGTTAATTTCATGTCTGAGAGTGGTGGAGAACCTTGATATAGTTTAATCAAGCAGACTACTCATATTTGTGTGGAGTGCAGTTGTGTGTTTAACATGTTATTTTGATGTTGTGTGTGTTGTGGGTTTGTTTAACAGGCTCACTCTGTCTTGAATGCTGAATATGTTGGCTTCGTTGCTGCAGATGGTTTTATTTGGGAGGCACGAGCATATGAATACATCTATGTTGGCATGTGTGGGTTTTATGTTTAAATTATGGACAAAAATAATTTGCAGAAAAGAGAAGAAAAGTTTAGATGGATCTGCCATTGCTAGGTGCCCAACCCTTAGAGTCCTATTTCATTTTGTATATCCTTCTCCTAGAGTTCCATGAAATTGATTAGAAAAAAGTGAAATATATTGGCATTGTACTTAATGGGAGAAAGTTGTTAGGGGTAACTCTATTAAACATACAAGTTATTGTTGTTGGTTAAAGTTTCTTCCCGGTTATCAAGATGTAGATGGCTTAAATACGATCCACTTGAAATTGGCTTTTATTATATTTTTTTAACATTTAATATTATTTGTGTTATTTTGCTTTTAACAATATTTAATAGTATTGTGTTATTATGATTTTGGTTAAATATAATGAAATGCCTAATGCATTTAAGTTTTTGTGTAGTACGAATTACTTATAGAAAAAAATAAAAACTTATTTTCATAGTTTTAAAGATACTTTTAATTATTTTTTTAATAATTAAAATATTAGAGACCGATTTAGTGACGGAAATTGAAATATTTTAAATTCATCTCTAAATAAGAATCGGTCACAGTTTCGGTTGGAGAAATCGGTCACTAATTTCGGTGGCTGATTTAGTCACGATTTCGGTCGCTAAGTATCAGTCGCCAAATTCGTCGCAAATGGTTAGCGACTAGCAGTTTTTCGACTGAAAATTATTGGTCACTTTATCGGTCGCTAAACTGATTAGTGACCGATTTTTAATCTTTTTCGGTCACTAATTCGGTCACTAAAGACGAACTTTCTAGTAGTGGTAGATGATTATAGCCGCTGGACATGGGTAAAGTTCTTAAAACACAAGGATGAGTCTCATTCAGTGTTCTTTGAATTCTGCACTCAGATCCAATCTGAGAAAGAGTGCAAAATCATAAAGGTCAGAAGTGATCATGGTGGCGAATTTGAGAACAGATTCTTTGAGGAGTTCTTCAAAGAAAATGGTATTGCCCATGATTTCTCTTGCCCTAGAACTCCACAGCAAAATGGAGTTGTAGAGCGAAAGAATAGGACTCTGCAAGAAATGGCCAGAACCATGATCAATGAGACCAATATGGCTAAGCACTTCTGGGCAGAAGCAATAAACACTGCATGTTATATTCAGAATAGAATCTCTATATGACCTATTCTAAATAAGACTCCTTATAAATTATGGAAGAACAGAAAGCCCAACATTTCTTATTTTCATCCGTTTGGATGTGTGTGTTTTATTCTGAATACTAAAGATCATCTTGGTAAGTTTGATTCTAAGGCACAAAAATGTTTTCTTCTTGGATATTCTGAACGCTCTAAAGGCTACAGAGTATACAATACTGAGACATTGGTTGTAGAAGAATCAATCAATATCAGGTTTGATGATAAGCTTGGTCTTGAAAAGCCAAAGCAGTTTGAGAATTTTGCAGATATAGATATTGACATATCAGAAGTTGTAGAACCAAGAAGCAAAGCTCCAGAAGCTGAAAGTCTCAGAAGCAAAGAATCAGAAGATCAAGTTGCTGCATCTTTAGAGAATCTCAGAATTTCTGAAGAGCCAACAGTTAGAAGATCTTCTAGACTCACCTCTGCTCACTCAGAAGATGTGATCCTTGGAAAGAAAGATGATCCCATCAGAACAAGAGCATTCCTTAAGAACAATGCAGAATGTCAATTAGGTCTTGTTTCTTTGATCGAGCCAACTTCTGTTGATCAAGCTCTAGAAGATCCAGACAGGATAATTGCCATGCAAGAAGAACCAAATCTGTTTACAAGGAATGATGTATGGGATTTGATTCCTAGACCTTTAGAAGCAGTGATCAGAATCAGAAGATGAAAAGCTCTATTCAGTGCAACACAGCCGTCATCAAGAGCATTCTGATGGTGAGCACGTGTATGTACAGTTGGTAAAAGCATGAGTTAATCTGATGGGACGCCGCCCTAGGTAACTGTGTTAAATCATTTCATTTACCACGATCTCTCATCTAACGTCACTCATCATTTAATGCAATTGATTTCATTTGATTCTGTAACTGTTCATTCTCATAACTTCATTGCATTCATTTTCAAATCCGTCTCTATAAATACATTTCAAATCATAACGTTTATCTTTTCGCTCCCATTCTCTCTTTCTTCTTGCATGCATTTTTGCAACCTTTTCAGTCTCTTCTCAAACCCTAAGCGCAAACCCAGATCTTGTTCTTCAAACTTCTGTTCTGTTTCAATGGCCGCTTCATCATCTCATAATGTTGGCTCATCTGTTCCTCTCCATCTGCAAGAAGAAGATCAGCAAATCACTCCGGTTATTGCCTGTTCTATTTCCAAAAAGGAGTTGGAAGTTATCTGTGAACTCATGGTAGATTTTGATAGCATCGAAGAACATGAATATCATCTTAAAGAAGATATCATTTTTCAAGGATGGACTTCATTGTTTGCTGAGTTCTGTGGACCGGTCTACCCAGATCTTGTTAAGGAATTTTGGGTGCATGCAGTTGTTGCCCCTAAATCCATTCTGTCTTTCGTCCATGGGAAGTTTGTGGTAGTTACTGAGAACATTCTGAGAATGATGTTCGATCTAAGAAACCCTGAGGGTGCTTATGAAATTGATCAAAGGACTGATTGGGATGAAGTGTTGTCTACCCTTTACACAAACGTTAAGAAGACAAAGCATGTCAAGGACATGAAAGACCTCTACAAAATCTGGACCAAGATTCTTCTGGGGTGTTTCTATCACAGGAAAGGAACACATGCTGCAGATTTCGTCAACAATGAGCAGAAATACATTCTGTATTGCATTGCCACTAAGAAGAAGGTTGATGTTATCTACATAATCTTCAATCACATGTGGAATGCTGTGAGGGATTCCAGAAATGCCTTCAGAGTGAAAAATTGTACTATCATTCCTTTTGGAAGAATCATTACAAACCTTCTGGTTCACTCCATGATTGTTGAGAACCTGGAAGCTGAAGGTACTATCAAAGACCTTGTCGTTACCACTGGATGTTGCTTGAATGCTCTCACTTTGAGAAAGATGAAGATTATTGATACTATCAACAAAACTCCTTAACCTCTTCCTGGAACAAGAAGCAGAAGAGATCCTATTCTTGCTAACTTTGAAACCTTCTTCAGAAGTGAGGTGCCAGAAGTCAGAGCTAAATATCTGAAGTCACTCAAAGAAGATGAAGGAGTAAAAGATCAAGAAAAGGTGCTCCTGCTAAAGAAGGTCGCAGGAAAACTTCTACTTCTAGGGCTGCTGCCTCGGAAGATGTTTCAGAAGCTGTTCCTGAAGCTGCTGTGAAGAAGGAAAGAAGGACCAAAAGAAAATTTGATCATCCTTCTGATAATCAGGTGAAGGTAGTTCAGAATGTAGCTGCTGCTACTGTTGAAAAAGTTGTTCCAGAAGAAGTTATTGCTAAAGTTGTTCAGGCTGTTTCAATTGATTTTGAAAAGAATAAGAAGGAGGTTGCTGAGAAGAAGAAGAAGAAGTCAAATAAAAATGTTGAACTTTTTAAAACTGTTGAGAAGAAGAAGATCAGAAAAAGGAAGTTAATAATTAATGCCTCTGATGAAGATGAGGATGTTCAAGAAGCTGTGAATCAGCAAGCTAAAATCTCTCAAGGTCCAACAACTCAAGCAGTTAAAGGTCAGAAGGTTGCTGTTAATGAGAAGGAAGCAATGGAATCTTCCAGAAGGAGAGAAATCTCTCGTGGAAAGGCAAAGATTGTGGTAGAGCAGAAGAGTAAGAAGCAGAAGAAGCTTGAGGTTGTGTTCGAAGCTGTTCAGAAGGTATCCCAAGGTATACATCTCTCTGAACCTGATTCTGTTCCTGTTTTACGTTCAGAAGTTGCACCAATAGTTGTTGCCCGAACCCCTGAACCAGTAAATCAACCAGATAAAGCCCCATCAGAATCACCCATAAAAGTTCATGTTGTTGAGAACACACCTTACAAGCCGAGGACGAATCTATGCGTGTTATTGTTTTTGGTGCTTCTTTGAAAATGTTGTTTTGTTGAAATGTTTTTAAGTAGTTGTTAAGTTTGTTAACTGTTATGTCGCAAAGATGTTGAATGATTAGCATGTGTATTTGGTTGGATCGTGTTGTGTTATCGTTATGTCTGAATGAGTAGTAATCAAAGTGTTGCTAAACATGACTTGGGGGTCAGAGAGTAGGATGCGAGATTCGTGTTCGGAGTAGTTAGCATCAAGTGAATTTTTTAATATCAAAATATTCTAAGTGGGGGAGAGTTGTAATGCCCGTTTATTTTATTCAATTATTTAATTAGTTGGTTGTGAATGATTTGGTAGAATTATGATTATTTGTTAATTTATGCTATTTTTATTAGAAGTTAAATAACAATGTTTGTAACACCCCATACATACATTGCCTAGGATATACGTATATGGCATTAAAATGGTACTCGAAAATCATAACATAAGCAGCGGAATAGATAATGTATAAGTACAAGTACAAAAGCCCAAAATGTCATGGCCAAAATACAAGAGTTCCAACTGGTACAAATACATATCCATAGTACAAAAGATGGAGATACAAAAGATCATAGACTACAACGCCATGCATCGCCAAGAAACATCAACTCGAAGCTAAGTCATCTTACCCTTGCCTCGATCCTGCCTCGAACCACATGAAAATAATAATAATTGGAATGGGGTGAGATTACTAAATCTCAGTGAGTCTCCCTATCCTACGGGTTCACTCAGTTCTACAGGGAACATGCAATCAACGGATCCACCGAGGATCCGGGTTACCTCACGGCCAGGTACAAATACAATCAAGGGTACACCACCAATGGAAGTCCCATAACTGTCCAAGGAGGCATCAACAACAACAGGCTCAACGCCGCCACAAACAAGTATGCAGACCCGTACCCATGTACGAGGAATCCAGGAGTAGAATCTGCCTGTCTACCTAGGCTGCCAAACCACACCCTCGGTGGGTTACACCCGTACATTGCATCAAGAGACTTGCACAAGCACATCGCAAGACTAATCGGATACTCCTCCTAAATGGAAATCATCCGAGATGAGTTACAGCCGTGACATTGCCTAAATGGCGTCCGACCCCATCACTGTCCATACGCAGATGAGTTAACATCGAGTGCAAATACGCCATCTTGACAATACGAGCCCACCGGGCGAAAGCCTAGTGATCTTGCCTACGTGGCATCACTAGAGGTGAATCGGAAGTAATATTACCTACGTGGCATTACTTCTCCACCATACCAAGCACGCCGATATGTTAACATCGAGTGGGATACGCCCCGCAGGCCCTCACAAGCATATCGCAATGGTAGCTCAGGTGTGCAAAACATACCGAGAACGCAGATGAGTTAACGTCGAGTGGGATACGCCCCGTAGGCCCTCACAAGCACATCGCAACGGTAATGATGGAACAAAGTCCATAAACAGGCCTTACCACCTAGTAGCTTAAGCTTACTCCGATTCAAGCATACACAAAACACTGAGATCACACAGCACGGTATAAGCCATCACACAGGCAATCACATTCGAATGCTCAACCGGAACAAACGAAATCATAAAATAATAATGCCACAATATAATCCACACAATTTGTATTTCACAACATACAAACATATCCAAGGGATTTCAGTCATATCATGGTCTTATATAATTAAAACACATGTTAGAATGCCATATAAGTCATAAGAGGCTTTCGATTTCGATACAAAACGAAACTGCACTCAAATGGGGGAAATATCAATTCTGCATCAGACTAGTTCGCTACAGCGAATGAATTAATTCAGCTCCCAGGTTTATTCGCTACACAGTTCGCTACAGCGAATCATTCGCTACAGCGAATGAAAGTTCGCTGTAGCGAACTCTGCAAAACAGCAAAAATGCAGAAACGCATTTGGGGTCCCCAAGCCCCAAATTTCAACATGCATCCATTCTTAGACGAAAATGAGACATAGAATCAATATGTAAACGAATTATTGCTACCAATATGATCTAACACATGCAAAAGAATGAGGATCAAAAGCATTTACTCACAAAACCCTTAATCCCCAAAGTTAGCATAAACCCTCAAATATTCCCCATGGTCTCTATCTATGAGACTCACCTGAAATCAGAAGAGAAGAAGCTGCTATCAGGTTGCTTGAAGATGGATTAGAGCTGAGATGATGATCTTCTAAACATGCAAGGTTGATGATGAAGTTGTGTTATGGGCCTCCTTCTCCTTCCTCTTGCTTTTCACGTTTCCTTCCTCTTCTTTCTCCAAAATTCTGTTTTTAGCTTCTAAAAATCAGAATTGTCCCAAAACCAAACAATCCCTAAGACTTAGATAAAGTGCAAAGACCATAGTATCCCCCAACTAAACTTTATTTACCATAATGCCACTTGGTTCCATCTCAACTAAATGAAATTCATATCATTAATCTCTTAATGAAAAATTAGAATATTACAATGTTAATAATAGGATATTGATTGTCATACCCTAATTTTTGACCCCCCCTGAGATGGCATATCTTCAGGATTTTTCATCAGGTCAAGACAAGTACCCAGAGCAGTCATTTCTCCATCTGGTACCTAATCGAGGATGCTCAAAGACAAGAAAGCTCAGGCAAAGGATCAATCAATACAAAGATTAGTCTCTAATACAATCATGGGGCTCAAAAACTTCACTTTTCTCATCTATGATTGATTAGACATCCAGTCATATGAGTACAGGTTTACTCAGGTCACCAGACTAGGGTTTTGAGCCTATCAAGGACTAAAATCAGGGATCACATTTGGGAAACCCTAAAAAACCTCAGAGGGTCATTCAAAGACATCAATCATCTTCAAATAACTCATATGACAAGATCTACTAGACATCACACTTCAATTCAAAGTCTACAGTCATTATTTTCACATGGTCGACAAATTAGGGTTTTGACCTAATTCACCAAGATAGTTGACTTTTGATCAGGGCATGAATCCAAAACTCAAGACATGATTCAAGGATCTCTACTACCTCCATATAATCCATTTATATCATCCATTTGGGGAGAAGATCTTATTTCTACACAAAAGCCCAAAAATTCACTTTGTCAGGAAAAAGTCAACTGTGAAGGATCATCATTGACTTTTAAGGTTTTTGGTCAAAAAATGACTTTCAAAGATCAATATCATCAATATATGGATGTCAAAGTCATTTGGCCAAAGAAATTCAAAGAAATTCATCAAGGAGCAAAAAGTCAGGAATTAGGGTTTTTGAAGGCATGGTGAGATCTCAAAATTTCACCTACACAACTCAAAAAACTTCCAACATGAAAGTTGTAGATCTTGCCAAATAAAACAACATCTTACAAGGGAACTTTTTTCAAAAGATCAACCATTTATGAAGTTTTGGAAATTTTGAAGTTTAGGTCATAAACACTTAGAAATTTTTCTAAGTGTTTTAACCTAGTTTTCTTCCAACTTTGGCCTCATTTTTCACAAATTTCCCAAAGGATTCTGAAGAAGACATAAACTAATGATTTAAAGTAGATGTTTAGGGCTTTCCAAATTGTGTTCAACCTTCTCAAAATTCAATTTGAGCTAAGAGTTATGCTTGTTCAAAGTTGGCCTCATGAAGTGAAATTATAGGTCATGCATCATTTTGGAACTTTGAAGTTTTGTGCACATGACCTCAAATACAGATGCTACATGACCCATAATACATCTGCAAACATGCCATGCATTCATTTTCACCATGCCATGATAATTGAAGAAGATTCCTAAAACAAGAACATGTGATTATGTAATGATTACATTTGAGAATTTATGGCAAATTGATGAATCACCCAAGGAATCTTCTCACCAACCAATTAGAGCTCACTTTGCATCTGAATTGTCCCCTAAGATCAGATAGAATCAATGGATAGGGGAGGTGGCTCGAAAATGCAATGATCACACTTGGATATTCTTTGAAATTTCTTCATGGCTAAGAAACCAAACTTGCTTCACTAAGCAAGCTCACTCTCTCACTCAGTACTGAGACATTTGCCTATAAATAGGAGAGCACAATTCAGTAGAAAAACAAACCAAAGCAACCCTATTACTTGCTTTCTCTTTCTCTTCTCTTGTTCATTGTTTTTCAAAGTTCTTTGGCAAGAAGAATCGATTTCTTCAAACCAGAGCTTATCTTTGGGAAGTGAGCATTCTAACATCTCAAGGGAGGTCATTTGAGGTGATCCAAGCACCTGGATCACTTCTGTAGGTGGAGGAACACCATTGTTTCTCTCACTTTGGAGCATCTGCAGTTGGAGGTCCATGGAGTGATTCAGAAGGTTTCAAGGCAAGCCAATCATCCAGACACACTCCTCAGGTCATAGTGAAGCTAACCAGATGGCTGCAGCTCATCTGTAACTCGAGAATCAACACCCTCCATGTTCACTTGAAGCTGAAATCGAGGGAGGTCCATAGAACAATTCAGGAGGTTTGAGGTCATTACAAGCATTCAGTTAGCATCACTGAGCCACAAGGAAGCTTTTGGGATCATTCATACAAGCCCAGTTGCTCTCTATCATCCTCACGATCTCCATTTTCAGAGGTAAGTTTCTGAACTCCCTCTCTTTAATTTAAGTACTCTTTGTGAAATAGCTCGATTCTATCTTGTTCAGCATCATCAGAGGATTGAAAACCCTCTATCATCATCCATTTATCTTTCAGTATAGTCATTTAATTTAATTTTGAAATTTTAGGGTTCTTCACGATTTCTGGTAAATTAGTTAGATGTAGTTAATAATAGTTCATGTTAGTTACATATTTAGAATCGTGAGTGAATTTAGAGCAAGTTTCATGTTTACATCGTTGCAAATGGTTGAGAAACGAGTAAGTTCAGAAATTCAAAAATGGAGAGCTTGAGGTTGAAGACGAAGATGGTGGTGGCGCGCAAAATTTGAATTCTCAGGGGAGAGTTTATTTTATTTTGAATGGTGTGCGTTTTATTAACGACTGAACAACTTGCCCTAGTGGCCACACATGCGCTCTTAGTCTCCTCATGCCCAAGGTCTGGGGTTCGAATCCCCCTCGCCCCAGACTTTTTGCTTCATTTATTTTTCAATGTTTTGCCACTTGTTTGAAAATATAATAAGTTGGATGTGCATCTTAAACAAACTGCGCGCGTAGCCCAGATGGTGGGTGTTTTGGCCAATGACTTGGAGGGCGTGAGTTCAACCCCTCTAGGTGACAAAACCATTTTTTTTATCACTTTTCACACTAAATTTCTTCACAACTTCACACAATTAATTCACCTATCAAAATAAATCATTTTCACTTCATTTTTCATACACCTATTATTTAATATATCTATTTTGTGAATAGTCAAAAAAATCATAAAAATATTATTTATTTCTTGAATTTTAATTAGGTTTAAAATAGTATGTTTTTTAAGTGTTTTCTTAAATACTTTAAATATATATTATCACTTTATTTTAACCTAATCACTTTGTAAATAATTTTATGATAAAACCCTAATTGTTTAGGTCTTAATTAAGTAAAATCTTTATTTTTACTTTAATTAAGTTGACTTTTGTCAATTCTCAAAACTGTTTTCAATCTCTGATTAAATCAAATGATTAAGGTTTTCAAACAACAAAACCTTATATCATTTCAAATCATTTCCAACTGTTTTTATCACCAGTACTGCAAAGTACTGGGCCTCTAATAGAGTGTAAGTCCCAAAAACCTTCTCTTCTTAGCTTGTTTTCAAAACTGTATTTTCAAAATCTTCTTTCTGTTTTCAAAAAAAACATTCTTCTGGTATTTGAAGGGCATTATTCCCGGTGAAACTCTTCAGATACCTATGTGACCTTTGTCCATCTTCACTTCTTCTGTTTTCAAAAACCATTAACTGTTTATCATATATATATTCACCTGTTATCAACAAAACAACAAAAATTACTGTTGAGGCTCTGTACATACTTCTTCAATGGCCTCCACTCCATCCAGGTTAGGCTTTACAAGCTTTCAATTTACAGTCTTTATTTAAATTACTGTCAAATATAAACTGTGCATATATTAGTTTAGAACTGCGTTTGAGTGTAAACCCTAGGACAGTTAAACTATATATATATTATAGGAATATGACCTAGGATTGAGAATGTCTTCCCGGTGAAGGCTCTTTCCTAATTAGAGATCTGTAGTTCAAACCCCCCAAGATGAATTATTCCCGGTGAAACATCTTGGCAAAAACCTTAGAATCCAAATAAATAGGACACATCCACCCAAAGAGGAATTATTCCCGGTGAAACCTCTTACCCATTTGCTTAGAGCCAAAATAAGTTCAAAACTACATAGCTTTCTCTTGTGCTATAACAAGGACCCTCGATTAGCCTCCTCTTGGGCTTTGTACAAGGACCCACAGGCTTCTTAAAAGCATTTCCAGCTTCCTCTTGAGCTTGTATACAAGGACCCATCAGGTTTCTTATAAACATAGGAACAGGTCTTTAGTCACCTTTTAGCCTACCCTGGTGAGTTTCTTCCAATTTAAACCAGACCTTAAACAAGCTAAGTTTGTCTCAATTTTGCATTGAGTACACCTTTTGGAATGAGAGACATGGACAGTCTCTGTCACCCTTATCTTCATCAATCTTCCTTAGCAGAGTCTAGGATCCATGTTTGGTCATCCTCAGCATTGAGTCAGCCTTCATCTTGGGCTTTAAACAAGAAGTCTCCATTAGATAATCTTTCTGCCATTCATATTAACAAAAACCCCTGGAAAGGGTTAGCCTCCAACATCTGTCTAAAATGTCAAAAACCCCTGGAAAGGGTTAGCCTCCAACATCTGTCTAAAATGTCAAAACCCCTGGAAAGGGATAGCCTCCAAAATTAATTAATAAATAATTTCATTCTCTTAGGAGATAATTTCCCCAAAAGAGTCAAAATCCCTGAAAAGGGTCAGCCTCCAAAAAACATGATAAAGTCAGTCTTTTAACAGACAAATTCACCAGCTGAGTCAAAATCCCTGGAAAGGGTTAGCTTCCAAAGAAAAACAGTCTTTTAATAAATAAAATCTCCTCAGGAGAGTCAAAACCAACAAAAACAGTTAGCCTCAACCTTGGGCTTCATACAAGGCACCCAAACAATAAAACTCCCCTGTCAAGAGTCAGCCTCAACCTTGGGCATTGTACAAGGCAGATAATAGAGTCTCCCCAGTGAGTTCTTCATCATTCAGTAGCCACAACCTTGGGCTTTGTACAAGGCAGATAAACCATATTTTTCATGTGTCAAAGATTCCTAACACTTAGGATCTTTCCCCATATAGTCATCCATACTTAATTCATTTAAGAGTCCGCCACAACCTTGGGCTTTGTACAAGGCAGAAAATAATGTTTTCCCTAGCAACAGTCAGCCACAACCTTGGGCTTTGTACAAGGCACATAAAATAGAGTCATTCTTAGTCTTAAAAATTCAATTATCCTTAACAGTTAGCCACAACCTTGGGCTTTGTACAAGGCACACAAATAGAGTCTCCCTAAGTAGAGTCAGCCTCAATTCTGGGCTTTGTACAGAACACAAAAATACCCTGTAATTAACCCCCAGTGGAGCCATCTCCCAGAGTCAATAATAATAATTAATCAATCAAAAAGCCTCAAGCTTGGGCCTCATACAAGCCAGCTAAAGTCAAATCTTTTATACAGTAGATAGACATAGCTTATCTCTATAGAGAGATATTTTTACTACTCTACCACATTCAAACAAACATTTCCATTTCAATTTCAATTTTAATCAAGTCTCCCATTTAGGATTTTGAAAGGCATGAGCTGGCAGTAAAACCCAGACATGTGGTAACTTTCCCTAATTTGGATGAGCATCTTTCTTTCATTTAAGAGGCATTTGACTGGTATACTTGCACATACACAAGTAAGGTCCCCCTCTTGAATGAAATGAATTCAGTTATTCTGTCACTCCTTTAAATGTTTGTGGTAGAATAGTATAAATACCTCTCTGTAGAGATAATTTCATGTCTCTTTACTGTAAACAGAGATTTAATTCCAAGCTTCAACCTTGAGCTTCAAGCAAGGCACCAAAAATAATTAATTTCCCTAGTTAGTTCCCCGAACTACATTAAGCTCTGACTTCCACTAGGGATATGTAGGCATGAGGTTCACAAGGAATCTCAGCGAGCTAATAAAATACCAAAAATAGTCAGTTTGTCTGTCTGTCTGTCTTTTCAAATCAATTCAATTCCTTCTCCTAACACAAAGGAGAAACTTTCCCAATCATTAGCAATAAACACAAACACAATGACACAGAGAAGGTTCCTGTAGAGTACTACAGATATGTAGGGTGCTTAAACACTTCCCTATGTATAACCGACCTCCCGGACTCCAGAATTTCTAGTCTAGGTGAAATCCCCACACTTAGCAAACTCCTAGGGTTTAGTTGAGATCTTTTTTCCCCTTTCCTACTCGTAGGACAAATAAGAAAGTTCGTGTGATATCGTAGGAAGAACTGAAACAAAATTCATCCCGCCACGGGCGCATTCTCCTTCCAAATTTCGCGTGAAGGGTCTAGCGTGCCGTCCTCCCAAGTGAAACGGGGAGGTAAAGAAAACGACCACCACAGAAAAATGGCGACTCTGCTGGGGATATAAGTGTTCAAAACCTTGGTTTTTCATCCAAACCAATGGTTGACCTGTTGCTGGTCCAGCCCCAATGAGGAATTAGGGATGCCAAATTCCCCCTCAAACAAGAGAGGTTCTGCCTAACCTCTGTGTCATATCATGTGTTTGTTGCATATATATTTGTTTATTTTGTTTATTCTGTATCGGGAAAGGGCTTGATTCCCCCTTGTGGTGAGAAATCCTATACCCGGATTTGAGTGCAACATAAGATAGGATGGAGGATGTCTTCCCGGTGAAGGCCCTCTAATCTTGGTTTCCAAGTCTACTCTTGGGATTTGCCTGGCTGGTTGTGATTAACTGCGCCACTGCATTCCGAGACTGATTTGTACCAGGAAGACCTAGAAACACATTAACCCCACTTAAAGCCTTTTTTTAGGACGTAGAGCGGTGATTACGGAAGTAATTGTCACACAGATACTACATTCAGAGAAAACTCTCTTATAGATACCAATCAACGTATCTTTAAGGTTGAGCAAAAACTCTGAGACCCTTAGAACCCGTTCTACAGGTACAAAAATCCTTAACCTTAGTTTACCATTGGGGCGGGGATTGCGTTTGGACTTCATGACCACTATACCCTTCAACGCCATGTTTGTTTAAAACTCTTGTGTGTGTATTCATGCATTCATGCATCATTCATTAATAAACAACTAAAAACAAAAAGAGTCTTTTTCGAGTCGTTTTTCAAGGGAACTAAATAACGAACGTTTTGAACTTCAGAGAAAGAGAGAAACGGAGAAAGGACTTAAGGATCTATACCATGGATTACGGAAGAAAGAGAGCTAGGAAATACACCTTCAAGATTCCCCAGGTCGAGGAACTGGGAAAGCTCGGAAAACTGGTGGTCAACCCCCAGGCTTTCAAGGAGAAGTATGGAAAACTTCTGCCTTTGCTCAATACCAACATTGTGGATGGGATCCTTCCCACCTTGGTACAGTTTTACGATCCAACGTATCACTGCTTCACCTTTTCAGATTATCAGCTCATGCCTACGTTAGAGGAGTACTCTCGTCTGATTGGGATACCCGTGTACGCGCAAGATCCGTACTCCGGTTTGGAAAAGAATCCTGACGACATTATCATTGCTGCAACTACTCCTTTGAACGTAGTCGACATCAGAACTCATATGGTGAGTAGAGGAGGAATTCAAGGATTGCCCTCCAAATTCCTGTTTGATCAAGCTCGGTACTTCAAAAGCATCCAAGATATGAGCGCTTTTGAGGAAATCTTGGCTTTGCTTATCTACGGATTGTTTTTGTTCCCTAACATTAACGATTTCGTCGACATCAACGCAATTAAGATCTTCTTAATTGGA